>NC_056735.1:426077788-426291424 GCF_019279795.1 Protopterus annectens
AAATTCTAATACAGGACAATATGACTCAATTTTAAGGGTGACTGTGAAAAATACTACACACCTAAGCAGAGGTATGAAAATCAGCAAGATCTAAGTGATGTCATTGCAAAATGCAACTATATACAGTAAAATGCACACAAATGCAGATTAAAACTTGCTGCTGTAAGTACTTATATATCAGTATACCATTATGCACATGTAGAAGGACAAGAGGAGAAAAGATCGCAGAGGACAGAAGAAACAGAAAAAGAAAATCAGAACTCATGCATCATACCAGAGGTTAGATGAGCCAGTCTGAATTATGACATAATTTCTATATTATTTACAGTGTTATTAAAGAAGAGACAGCAATTGCTAACAGACTAAGGAGAATTTTGGATTCTACATAAAAAACAGTGAAACCACAAGTACCTGGGGATGGAAAAGTGATGACAGTTGAATGTTGTCCGAAAAGTATTTTTTATATTAAATGACTAGCACTGATTGCATTTCCTGATGTAAGTCACAAAAATCATGAATAAGAAAAATAAACAGAAACAGAAGAGTGTCCATGGAATTTCTTTTGCTAGAAGATCAGAATGAATGTTGGTTCTATTCCTATATAAGGTGCTAGGATTTGTGTTCTAATGCTAATATTGTGTTTCAATATAAAAAGTGGTGTTACCCTCCTAAGACAAGAGTTTTCATATTAGGTATTAAACCACAATCCATGTCTGCCTGATAATGTATTCATTTAAGTACATTTAAAAGATGACAACTCTTTTTGAGAAAGAATATTAATAACATTTATTAAAATAAAAAAATCAGTAACCATTGTATACAGTGCAGTAAAATACCAAAGACTGCATCAACTCACAACAGTATGGCATGAAATACTCTGCTTTAATACAAAGGATAATGTCTAAAAGAGTTGGTGTGTGTGTATATGCATGGCTCTATGTTGTAAAAAGAAACAACTGAATTTTTTTTTTATTTGAAACTGTCGGAATAGATGTTAAATTGCTATAAATTGTATATAAAATGATTGCTGAGATAAAACTAATGGTAGTGTGTCATCTGTTTTGATAGCTGTAAAACAAATAGCATCCATAACTACAAGTACTGGATCTTTTTCTTTTCACTTCGAACTGCCATGGTCTGACAGCTATTTTGAAAATGAAATAATATGTTTGCACAGCTGCCGTGATATGTGCAGTGATGGTAGCTATTATGAAGAAGTAACCAAAAATAAAGCTTTGAGTTAGCTTCTATATTGCTGTATTCCAGATTGCCATGTAAATTTTGAAAATAAATATTGTTTCAGGAACAGAAAATCTTCATGTGAAGATTTCTCCACTGTTCAAAGAAAAAGTCCAAATTTAAACCAAGCTTTTGATTTAGCTAAGATGAATTTGTTGCAGATTTCAAATGAACTCACTTCTCACCAACACCACTCTATTTCAAATCCAATCTTGTGCTTCCCGATTTAGGCAGCTGGAGACACTTGTCTTTCCTGGGAATCCCGCATGAAGACACACCTTTAACTGAGATGCACTCAGACTCCAGTCTCTCAGTATACAGGATAAGGAACTTTACCCTTAGGAATCTGACGAAGCTGCCATGACTTAGACAAGCCATTCATTTATAACAGAACAAATCACATAATTGATCTTATAATGACCCGTTATCCCAACATGAAAGAACTTCTCCAACAGCTAATACATATAATTGCCTTACTGCAGTTAAACAAATAGCAATATTTACATAGCATTTATATCTTACAATGACATTAGCAATCCTGTGAAGCCAAACATAGTTAAAAATATATTTACATGACACACAGCCTTCAATATCCTATAGTGCTACTTAGTTCCCATCCACTGATGCTGACAACTTAACAAACAACAAATAGCAGGATGTAATACAGGTTACAAGGCTACAAAACCAGTATTACTAAGTCCATAAGTTGCCCATACGGTAACAGTGTAGCACAGTGCAATTTTGTCCTGAAAACTAACCTCAGCTTTCTCATTAATTATTCTAGAGCTGGTCACTACACCTGCCACTGCAATTGAACTCTTTGTAAGAGAAAGGCACTACCACTTAGGACAAATTTATTGGAGTAGTAGAAATGGCATTCATCTCCTCCTGAAACTCTGTACCCAGTTTATTTGCCCCCCATGTTTCTTAATACTGTGTTCCATAAACGTATCCTTACCTTTACAATACCTTACGGCATTGTCACTCTCAATTCCTCCACTATGCTATATGTAGAAACAGAAATGTTGGTGATTTTTGGTTTTCCTTTCTCAGGTTGTTACTGCTGCTTAGAGTCCAGGTAATATAACTGGATACACACTTCAGGTCACATTATTTCACTATTGTGTTTAAAAGCAGCACTTACTTCATTTTTAGAATCCTTACACCCTACTACATTTACGTTTATTTTATTTTCATTTTTTTTCATTAATGTACTTCTTAGTCCTACAATTTTGAATTTCTGTTTCATTTTCATCACTTACCCTTGGTTTATTAGTTTCAAACTTCTGACAAACTTCCTTCTGTGCAGGCCTGCTCTCAGTTACTTGCTATGCTGTTTTATTTTGTGCTTTAGGCACTCATTAGGTATTTGCATACACCTTCACTCCTGGAGGTGCTTCTGTTTTCTATTAGATTTGATGTTCCTGGTCACGTTGAAAAGGCTTCCTTAAAAAATAAAGAAATGCAGGACTGTTCCACTAACAGAAAACAGACTGACTCTGGCACACAGATGTGATATAATACCTTTTATTGGGCAATTGGACCGATGCAGGTTTTACAATTACTTAAGCTTTTGAGCTGGCATTAGCCTTTCGTCAGGGGTTATTAATAACTCTTAATGAAGGGCTCATGCCAACTCAATAGCTCAAGTAATTGCAAAACTTATGTTTTAGGTCAATAAAAGGAATTACATCACATCTGTGTTCCAGTGTCTTTGTGTTATTTCTGTCTAGAAATTCTGGAACCTCTAGCTTCTGTATCTTATAAAACAACTCACATATTTGAATATTCAGAATGTTTTTTTGCAGACTCCGTATTAGCTACCACAGTGCTTCACTTCACTAGTGAAAGCTCTGCCTCCTTCCAGTCATTTAGCACATCAGTGTCATAGGTTTATTCTGGATTTCTTCTAGCAGTCTGCGTGACCTTTTACTTTACCTTTTTTTGACTTTTCCATGATTTCAAATGGGCCATGACATTTAGCTGAGCATATATTTTTTTTGCTTTTATCATTGTTATTATATACACTTTTCTGTATTTCCTGAACATTCAACATATTTTCTTTCACTGTGGACATGCCCAATGTTCCTGTCTCTTGTAAGTTAGTGTAATGGCCTGTACCAGTTTTGAATGGTGTTTTCTCTTCTTCCCAGTCTCTTGAATGCCTACAGTATAAGAGTTCAGAAGGGTAACCCTCAACAAGGTCTGTGGCACTTCTCTTATTGCAAACAAGTAAAGTAACAAATTAGCCCAATTCTTGCTATCTGAATCAATTACTGGCAGAATACCAATGTAACTCTTGATATAAAGGGTGCACCTTGCTCATTTAGCATCTCTTTATGGACATCCACCCTACAGAATAATGTTATTTATTTTCTGGTAATTGAATTTAGTGACACAAGTACAGCTTCTAAAAATTTTGTAGCATTGTCTACTATAGTCAAGATATATTAAAACCCCTGCTCAGTCTTAGAATTGACTTAATGATATCCATAGTACAGTAAACTCTCAGTTAACCATAACTCAAGCAACTCTCAAGAAACCAGCAAAAAATAAATCGAAGAAATACAGTACAATTTTCATGTGTTACACTTTCTGTTTTCTCCCAGCAGAAACATACCTTATGTTTTTAGAGGTTTAGAATTTTAAAACGGAAGATAGGAATAAATTCCCTCACTCTCCAACCTAAGAATAAGTCAAAGCAAACAAATAGTATAGGGTATAGTATTAGTCAGGCCTATTTTTAATAGTAACACTCAAGCAACCAGAAGCTACAGTTATCCAGCATCTACCAATCCCCATGGGTGCTGGTTAACTGAGAGTTTACTGTAATACATTGAAATGGCATATTATATACCCACAGTAGATTTAACAAAAGATATCAATAAGGGGAGAGGAGGAAGATGCAACTGATTATGCATAAAACTGTATTTTTTTTTATTAGCCTCTTATTACTTATTACACCTAACAACGAGGTTAATGGTTATAACAACTATTAATGCATTTGAATTTCAGTCCTGTGTCTTTTATATATTACTTGGATATTGTATGTCAAGTAAGCAGACCAAGTTTTCCTTGCTTAAGGATTTGGGAGAGTTGCTTATAGTTCTGCAGATTTGGATTGTATAGCTGTAAGATGTTAACAAACAGTATCAAACTTCTAAACAGAAGTAAGAACAACTTTAGATACTGCATGGGGATTTGAGGACAGGATGGAGATGCTTAAAGATGTGAAAGCATGCTGTGCAGATTTTCTTGACTTAGGGTTATGCATTTATTTAGTTACCAACATTTGACTTAAGAGTAGTAATGTGTTATATACTATATTAATGGAATTTATTTTCAAGAATGTCAGTATTTGAAAGCCTTTCAGAGCTTCTTGCTATTTAAGGTGCAGCAACACTGATAAAGTAATGTTTTTAAAGAATTCTGTTGCCACAGCAATTATTGTTTAGCACTACAGGTTGCCATCGGGACATTTTTGTTGGCTTACTAGGATAATAATTAGTGTTACAATAGTTGCTACTCTAAATGTGTTAAAGATGCACTAAAATCTGGAAACATCTGTGAGACTGTCTGCATAGCACCAGACAGTGCTGTGAATAGCTAAATCTTAGATTTTATTTACTTATTTATTGACATTTGATTACCGAGAAAGTCTGACTGGGTAGAAGCCCATTTTCATTGGAGGCCTTGGGTGAAAAGCTCCAAATTGTTATAAAACATTTTAAGAACAATATTTTTACAATCTTCAAAAATAAATAAAAAAAATCTGCATTTTAAATAATTATAACAAATTAGACATAATGTAAAACATTGGTTAAAAATTGATACAAAGTATATGACAATCATCTAGACTTATTCAAAGCCTTCAATACTGTTTCACATAACCTTCTCCTGTCCAAGCTCTCTCATCTCAGTCTTTCCTCCTCCTCCATTAATTGGTTTTCCAGTTACCTTTTTAATAGACAACAAGCTGTCAAATGGGAAAATTGCACCTCTTCCTTCCTTCATACTGTCACAAGCATCCCACAAGGCTCTATACTAGGCCCTTTATTGTTCAACATCTTCATCAATGATTTTCATCACTGTATTCCAAATTCTAAACTGGTCCTATAGGCTGACGATTCTATCATTATCTGTTCTGGCAATTCCCTCCCTAAACTCATGAAACTAACTCAAGATGCTTTCTCTTGCACCGAGTCTCAGACACTCAACAATCACCTTGCTCTCAACCCTTCAAAATCCAAAATCATAATAGTTACCCCTTCCAAATCCAGCAAAATAGATAAGAACTCTTTCCCTATAACCAGCCAAAATTTGATCCCAATTGAAATAGATCCCACACAAAACTTCTAGGAGTCCTGATTGATAATCATTTAAAGTTTGATATCCACCTACAAACTAATATTAGGAAAACAAAAAACTGGGTATGTTATATTGCCACAGTCACTATCTTACCCCTCAACCAAACACATCCTCTCTACTACCTATCTCATTCCCTCCCTTTTGTATGGTGCCCCTCTCCTTACAAATCTTCAATCCTCTCAAAAGTCTAAACTCGCTTTCTGCTACAATAAGATCCCCAAGTTTGCTGCTGGATCCAAATCCTCCTCCCACCATTGCAAGGCTCTCCACTCTTTGAATTGGTTGGAAATTCCTAACTATCTTTCTTATATTCGACTCTCTTCTGCCAATAAACTCATCTTCAAACCCTCAAACGTTCCCATACTCTCCTCCACCCAAAAAATGCATCAGCCCACCAGACTACTTCGGTCCAACAATCAGAACCTCCTGGAAGTGTACAAACCTATATGTATTCCAGGGACACATCTATTATCTTTCACCCTAGCATGACTATGGAATTCCCTTCCTCCTCACATTTGAACCACCTACAACCATTCCACTTTCAAGAACCTGCTCCACTCACACCTCTCTTCTTGCTGGGAATGCCCCTGTTCTCTTCCTACCTGACTCCCCCCACTTCATTCTTACTTTCCTTAATCATACTTATCATCCAACACTTATCTCCACTATTTATATCCACCTTTTTCTCTTTTTACTTCCCCCCTATTTCATCTCACTTACTTAGAAACTCACAAGGCCTTCCCTCCTTTTGCCTTTTCCCTTAATCATTACATAATTTTGCCTTTTTAATCTATACTCCTCAACTACTTTTTACTATGTCACATACTGTTGTTATTTTTCATTTCCTAAGAATACTCTGTTATGATACATCTCTCAAAGATTTTCTTATCCACTTTGTGGTTGCCTTGTTGTTTTTATTCTCACACTATGCATAAGTTACAAACTGTTAACATTTATTTGATATCTAGGTATAATTGACAAACTGTTGATTTTTTATTGTAAAATTATACTAGGAGCTTTTCTCCCCTGACCTCCATTGAAAATGGGCTCATTTTGGCCCAATGGTCTTCCCCAGTAAACAAACTGCAAATAAATAAATAAATAAAATAAAAATGTAATATTTAGAGAAATTTTAGACAGGTTGCATAGAGGTTGAAGGTAAGTTAGCCAAATACAAATAGGAATTGTAATATGATGTGAGGAAAAACAGGCTTATGGCATATTTAGAGAGAAAGTCAGGGAAGACAATTAGACAGCAATAAGGAATTAAGTAAAGAAGGGACAGTAAGAAGTATAATAAATAAAAAGATACTTGTACACATTTAGAGATATAGTTTATCCTGGATTTGAGCAAAAGCAGAGCCAGATTTTAGCTAGGAAATCTTTCAGAATGGTTTTGAATTATGGGAGGGTGGGTATAGACCTGATTGAACACTGGTAAGGAATTCTAGACCTTAGCAACCTTGTACGAGTTCAGACAATACCCAGTAGATTTGCTTGGTTTGTAGACAGACAGGGGTTTTTGGTCAGTGGATTGCAATGACTGACTGGGAACATAGTTATGTAGAATGTTTTTTAATGCTGTGCAGGCAGATGGATGCTGGATAATTTTCTAGGTGGTAAAACGTTGTGCATATGTTAGTTGATGTGGCAGTTCTAACCAATTTAGCCTTTTCAGTGCTATACAGTGGTGGATTTTAAGGTAAGAGTTGGATAAACATTTTAAGCAGCCCCAAGAAAGTCCTTAAGTTAATGAGAGGGTCACCCCCTACAAGTTGGAACATGAATGATATTAGTCTAATGCTTTATGCATTTGTTTTTGTTAAAGAATTATTTTTTGGGGAGGGAGGAGGTGTTCATCTGTACTGAACCTTCCACCTAGGAAGAGATTCTAAGATGGCAGCTAGAGAGGGTAGCTAAGTGCTTTTGGCAAAAATGATAGCATATATAACTATTGTAAACATTCGCTATTTTCAGCATTCGCTGAATAGGGTTCGCTATTAGAACATTCGATGTTCTGAAACATTGATGTTCTAATATAGACCCGGTCGAGACCATATGATCAAAGTTTCAGAATTTGAAAATTCTGAATGGAGATTTGTATACAGTACAGAATGGGAGAGTGCAATATCTGAGTTGGTATATTTAAGTAGCAGAGGTGTGGGGGTTCAGCACCCACATGAGGGAGTGCAGGGGCTTGCCCTTCTGCATAAATGTTTAAGTTTCAGAGCGGTGCAGTGGTGCAGAGGTTAATGCTGTCGCCTTACAGCAAGAGGTTCTCTGGCTCAATTCTCGGCTGGGGTGCCTTCTGTGTGGAGTTTGCATGTTCTCCCTGCGTTCACGTGGGTTTCCTGCGGGTACTCCAGTTTCCTCCCACATTCTAAAGACATGCTTCTGGAGCATTTCTCCCCGGGCCTCCGCTGAAAACAGGATCTGTGGAACCTAGTCAGACTTTCCCGGTCAACAAATGTAAAATAAAATAAAGTAGTTGTTTTTTTTTCGGGGGGAGGGGGGGTTTGTTTCGGAATTTCGATATTCTGAAACATTGATCATATGGTTTTGATCTTATGAGATTCGATGTTTCGGAATTTTGAAATTCTGAAGTGAATCCGTATATATATATATATATATATATATATATATATATATATATATATATATATATATATATATGGGTCTACTTCACTTAATCGTACACCCAAATGTTTGACTTTCATATGGCCGAGACCATATAAGCAAACATTTAAATGTTCGAAAATGTGAAAGAAACAAACAAAAAAAAAAAAACTAAACAGCAAGCCCCCCTGCACCCCCACACCACCCGCTATTTAAATATACCAACTCTGAGATCGTACTACATTGCGGTAAAGAGAAATCTTCCTGTTCCATGCTCTATGAAGATCCCCATTCAGACCATTCAAACTTTTAAAAGTTCGATCATATGATCTCAGCCATATGAAAGTTGAGCGTTTAAAAGTTCGCCCTTCTATAGGGGTATATATATATATATATATATATATATATATATATATATATATATATATATATTGATATATATATATATATATATATATATATATATATATATATATATATATATATATATATATATATATATATATATATATATATATATATATATATATATATAGATATATTTATATATATATTTATGGGTCCCCTTCACTACACTGACACACCACAAAGCCGACACCCAAAACACAGAGACCAAAAGACCGAAAACACACAATACCGACAACTCATAAAACCGAACACCATAACACCGACATCCAAAACACCGACACACAAAACATGAACTACACATTACACACAACTATATATGCACTAACCTTAATCCAAACCCTAACCCTAAGGTCCAACACTACCACACACTTACCCTACCTGCACCCTAACCCTAACTCACTTAACCCACCCCTAAACCTAAAGTCCGTCACTATCACACACTTAACCTACCTGCACCCTAACCCTAGCTCACTTAACCCACCTTTAAACATAAAGTCCGTCACTATCGCACACTCACCCTACCGGCACCCTAACCCTAACTCACTTAACCAGCCCCTAAAAACTACAGTCCGTCACTATCACACACTTACCTTACCCGCACCCTAACCCAAAGTCTGACACTACCACACACTCACCTTTCCCACACCCTAACCCTAAATCCCTCACTATCGCACACTTATCTGTCCGCTCCCTAACCCTAAATCCATCACTATTGCACACTTACCGAGTCGTGCTCACACATTGCCCATGCCGGTGTTTCAGCTGTCGGGATTTCACCTTGTCAATCATCTGCGTCGTCGGTCTTTTGGTCTCGGTGTTTTGGGTGTCGTCTTTGTGGCGTGTCGGTGTAGTGAAGGGGACCCATAGATTTATATATATATATATATATATATATACGTATATATGTATATATATATATATATATATATATATATATATATATATATATATATATATATATATATATATATATATATATATATATATATATATATATATATATATATATATATATATATATATATATATATATATATATATATATATATATATATATATATATATATATATATATATATATACATGCACACACATACACACATACATGCACACACATACATGCACACACACACACACACACACACACACACACACACACACACACGCACACACACGCACACACACGCACACACACACACACACACACACATACACACACACACACACACACACACACACACACACACACACACACACACACACACACACACACACACACACACACACACACACACACACACACACACACACAAACACACGCACGCACACACTGGCTACATTTAAAAAAATGAATATATGAGCACAACTATGGCATTTAAATTGTAACCGAAATAATGCCCTATTTAAACATTCTACAACATGTTCTATGTTTAAAAACTTTTTATTTATTATTTTGGAGAAAAGATCTCCCAGTAGTCTGTGGAGAAACTACATAGAATTGAGGGAACTTGTTTGACAAATAAGATTAGATGCAGCTTATTTTCCACCAATGATAGTATCCAAATAATACCAGCATTAAAAAAGGGCCAATGAACAAAATCCAAAATAAAACTGATTTTATTTTACATTTGTTAACCGGGAAAGTCCGACTTGGAACTGGACAACCCGGAGGAAGCCCACGTGAATGCAGGGAGGACATGCAGACACCACACAGAAGGAACCCCAGCTGAGAACCAAACTGAAGAACTTCTTGCTGTAAGGCAACAACACTACTGCTGCACCACTGTGCCATCCATAATTAAACCCATTTTGAATATTATATATATATATATATATATGTATATATATATATATATATATATATATATATATATATGTATGTATCTGTATTGCTTTACCATCAAAATGTCAAAGGCCAAACAATTTTTAAGCAACAGACTGAACTAAAATGTAGAAAGGAAAAACATCTAGAATAAATGTTGAATGTCAGAAACATAACAATTTACAGTTGACATACCAGAATTCCTGTTTTGAAAGTTTGTATGCCCTTTTATGTTGTAGTAGGGGGCCAAGCCCCACTGTCCCCCACACCCCCTGCAAATTATATATACCAACTCTGAGATCACACTACAGTGAGGAAAAGGGTAAATTCCTCGATACTCATTGTACCTTGATCTTCATTCACAGTGCCAAACTCATAATAACAAATTAAGCTTTACATTTGTTGTTATGATTTCGTATTATTCCAGTTCAGCATTGTGAAACTTTGAAAAGATACTTTCGGCCACATGGTATTCTAGGAGGAGCCTTTGAAATTTTATTGGCAAACCATGTTTTTTTATAAATACCTTGCACTTTTATGTATTTTTACAATGCATTTTTATCTTGGTTTTTATTCTGATGTTTTGCATATATTCATTGCTTATGCATTTTATAAATATTTATACATTAAACAATTTTTCTTCAAGTTTTTCATATATATATATATATATATATATATATATATATATATATATATATACAAACTTGTTCTTATATATTTTTATATATGCATCATATTTTATTTATATATGTTTTTTGTAAACATGAACTTGATATTGGTAGCTTTAAGAGCTTATCATCAATTAATTAGTTAACTGAGGAGCAATTTTCCAATTTGATATAGAAATGCTTTTGTGGCCGTGATACTTTTATTCTGATGAAGTCTACTTGTTGGTTTGGTTGAAAAGCTAACTGTGAATTTGTGAGCTTAAATAAATTTCTGTCTGGTATTCTTTATGCCGGGGTTGTGTGGCTTCCATTCTGGAGTTGGTGTCTGCAGTTAACAGGTGGGAACCTTGTGTTTTTGGTGTATTTGTCAAAATTTCTTCTCCACACTGTTTTCCTCTGTATTTTATTTGGTTTAGTCTTCAAAATTAGTGATTGAATGAAAAAGTGGTGGTTGTGAAGATATGCAAGACTGTGTTATAGCAGCTGCTGTGAATGTGCCAGTGTTAATGGGTTAGGGTTAGCGTAAGGGTTAGGTAATAGAAACAGTCAAAGTTGTGCATGTTTTGTGCTGTCTATATTCTGTGTCCTTTTCTCATGTATGGTGGTACTCCCTGCATCCTAAACATGCCTCTGTCCTCCCTTTCATTCACACACATATATTCTGTCTTAGTCCTGCTTACCTTCATTCTTCTTTTCTCTAAATCATATCTCCACCTCTCCAGGGTTTATTCAACCTGTTCCCTACTCTCACTACCAATAATAATATCATCTGCAGACGTCATAGTCCATAGGGACTCCTATCTGATCTAATCTGTCAACCTGCCCATCACCATTGCAAATAAGAAAGGGTTCAAAGCTGATCCTTGATGTAATCCCACCTCCACCTTGAACACATACGTCACTCCTACCACAGACCTCACCACTGTCATACTGCCCTCATATATGTCCTGTACCACTTTTACATACTTCTCTGCCACTCCCAACATCCTCATACAATACCACAACTTCTCTCTAGGCACCCTGTCATATGCTTTCTCTAAGGCAACAAAGACACAATGCAACTCCTTCTGACCTTCTTTATACTTCTCCAACACCCTCAGAGCAAACATTGCATCTGTAGTGCTCTTTCCCAGCATGAAACCATACTGCTGATCACTAATCATTATCTCCCTTCTTAACTTAGCTTACACTACTCTTTTCCATAACTTCATGCTGTGGCTGATCAATTTTATCCCTCTGTAGTTACTACAGCTCTGCACATCATCCTTATTCTTAAAAATCAGTACCAATACACTTCTTCTCCACTCCTAAGGCATCCTCTCAATTTCCAAAATTCCATCAAATAATCTGGACAAAAACACCACTGCACTCTCTCCTAAACACCTCCATGCTTTGACAGGTATGTCATCTGGACCAACAGCCTTTCCATTCTTCATTCTCTCCATAGCTGTTCTTACTTCCTCCTTACTAATCTATTGCACTTCCTGATTCACTATCCCCACATCATCCAACCTTCTCTCTCTCGCATTCTCTTCATTTATCAGATCCTCAAACTACTCTTTTCATCTGCTCAACACAGTCTCCTCACTTGTAAGTACATTTCCCTCATTACCCTTTATCACCCTAACCTGCTGCACATCTTTACTAGCTCGGTCCCTCTGTCTAGGCAATCTGTGCAGGTCCTTTTCTCACTCCTTAGTGTCCCACCTTTCATACAACTCATCATACACCTTATCCTTAGCCTTCACCACCTCTTTCTTCAATATACTCTCCTGTGCTTCATTGTTCCACCACCAGATCTCCTTGTCCTCCTTCCTCTGTCCAGAAGTCACACCAAGCACCTTTCTATCTGTCTCCCTTACCACCTTTGCTGTAGTTGCCCAGCTATCTGGTAACTCTTCACTGCCACCCAGTGCCTGTCTTAACTCTTCCCTGAATTCCACCTCACAATCATTATTTTCCAACTTCCACTATTTGATCCTTGCCACTGACCTCACTCTCCTCCTTTTCTTCTTGATTTCCAAAATCATCCTACAGACCACCATCCTTTGCTGCCTAACTGCTCTTTCACCTGGCACCACTTTACAGTCTCCAATCTCCTTCAGACTGGTCCTCCTTCATAGAATATAATCCACCTGTGTGCATCTTCCTCCACTCTTGTACATCACCCTATGCTCCTTCCTCTTCTTAAAATACATATTCCCCACAACCATGTCCATCCTTTTCACAAAAGCCACTGCCATCTAACCTTCTGCATTCCCCTCCTTAACACCATACTTACTCATCACCTTCTCATCCCCTCTGTTCCCTTTGCCAACATGCCCATTGAAATCCGCTCCAAACACCCACTCCCTCACCTTTGGATACACTCTCCACCACGTCATCCAACTCACTCCAAAAATTTTCTTTCTTATCCATTGCATACCCAAACTGTGGAGCATATGCCCTAACAAGATTCATCATCAGACCATCAATTTCCAGCTTCATAAACATCACTCTGTCTGACACTCATTTCACCTCCAAAACAATCTTGACATACTGTTTCTTCAGGATAACACCTACCCCATTTCTCCTCCCATGAACACCATGGTAGAATAATTTGAGCCCACCTCTGGTACACCTGGCCTTACTCCCCTTCCATTTGGTCTCTTGCATGCACAATATACCAACCTTTCTTCTCTCCATCATATCAGCTAGCTCTCTCCCTTTACTAGTCATACTGCCAACATTCAAAGTTCCTGCCCACACTTGCACACTCCTAACCTTTCTCCTCTCATCTCCTCCTGCATCTGGGCATACCTTCCTTCTCTTCTTCTCCTTCTCCTTCAGCCAACAATAGCTCAATTGGTGGCTGTCATTTTTAACCCAGCCCTCAACTGATCTGGTATGGAAATTTGTATTATTGTCCACATATATCATCTGGCAAAAAATTTACACCAGATGCCCTTCCTGATGTAACCCTCCCCATTTATTTATTTATTTATTTACTTACACCATATTATTATGAAACCTTTTAATTAAGTTTATAAATTACTCAAGGAAGTTATTCTCTTCCAAGACTGTAAATCTACATTCCAACTCTAATGAGTCAAGTTTTTTTCTATATTTAGTCATATGTTGGCCTTGAGGATGTTTTTCTTAGTATTATAATTTAACAGAGTTAGAATTCTTTTTATATTATCTTGGGTTTGCCATTGAACAAGAAAACCACTTTGGTTGTAGTTTATTAGCTCTGAAACATACATTTTCAATCTTTCTACATAAATAGACATAAATGTTTTGTAGTCTACATTCAAAAGTGATATGGGTGTATGTTCAGTGTGGGATGTGGGATCTCCAGTTGGTTTCAGGATAGTGGCCAACAATTAATAGTTCCAAGAGGGAGGAATCAAGTTGCAAATGTATATGTCTAATTATGCATTATGAAAAAAATTGTTTTACATTTACTAGAATGATTTTGTATGTCTTGGGGATGATTCAGTCAGTTTCAGGAGCTTTACTAAATTTTAACTGTTGAATTTATTTTGTGATTTCCCTCATTTCGATAGGTTTAATTAAACTAGATGCCACATTCCTGGATGGTTTCTTTGATATTTTTTATGTATTCATTATTTATTAGCAAAGTGTAAACTTTTTTAATGTTATAGATACTTTATGGTCTAAAATGTGCTTGTATTTATTGTCTAAGATTTTAATAGATCCCATTCAATATTTTCCTCATTTTGCATTTTGTAGTTTTGTGGAACATATTTGTTCCTATAGATCTAATAACTCCTTGTCCTATTCTTTTAGTTTGTTTCTATACCAGACTAGAGTTTTACCACAGATATTGGGATTTAAGTCAGTCCTATAACTGTTAGTGACTTACTTCATCATTAAAGTTTAAAAATAAGTCTAATTCCTTGATTATCCACTCTTTAAAATCTCTTAGCTTCATCTTAAATGCAGGAATTTTGATTATTATACTCAGGGGTCTGGAATGTACTGTTATGCTGAATTTTAAAGAATTGTGATCCGACAGTGGGCATGGAATTGTGTTTTAATTGTTAACATTAGCTATTAAAGCATGAAAGATAGTCTGCCAATTCTTGAGTGAATACTAAATGCATATGAATAGTCTATGGATTTCAGGGAATCTTCTTATGTAATATTATATATATATATATATATATATATATATATATATATATATATTTAATATTTAATATAGTGGTCCAATTTTTTAAAGCTTTTGCTGATGCTGCTATTCTCAGATTCTTAGAGGTACTTGTATCATTTTTATGAAATCCACAGTAAAAGTCTCCACAACATATTAAGCTTTCCTACATATATTTTGATAAAGTAAATATTTCTTCACTAGCCTGACCCTCATTTCTGGTATCCAGTACATATAATAAATGAGTTCATTGAGTAACTAAGATATGTGGGCTATTGAACTTTAAATATCTAATGGATGCTCTTCTTTTCTTATTACTATTCACTCCATTGTTATTTAAAGACAAAAATGTAGATGATACATAATATGATTCTAGTAGTTATAACAGATCTTATTATTGTTAATAATATGTCTTGTGTCCCTTCCTTTCTTGTAAATGTTCTTACAAGCACAAACTTTATGAATATACCTTCAAGAAGGAGGACTGATATATCCAAACCTTTTTATATTACTTTAGGCTTCTATGTATATAAATTCAAATGATTAAATTAAGACCTGTTCTTCATAACTCACCCCTTATTTTTAAATATATTGTTTTGTTTCAATGTTTAAGAGAATGGCTGACATAAATAAAATGTGTTAAAACTGTCCAAGAAAGAATTATGTTAAACACATGCAAAGTTTATCACAGCTGAGCAATGTAACAATATCATAATATGCAGAATGTGAATGTGGCTCTCTATAGAAATAACAGTATAATCAGGTAAAAAAATAGAAATTATTTAATTATTACAATAAGCAGAAATTAATAATAGTTTCAAGATTAACCATATAATATATTATAAATATTATTTATTCTAGACCAATCACATTCCCTGAATATTTTATTATGGAATATGGTTTATGCACTATGAGTGAAAATTAGAGACCTGAAATGTACAGCACAGAATTAGAGTATATGTAAATGAAAGAAAATTATTTTTCTGTTAAAGAGACAAATGTGCACTACAACCACATGAATGAAATGCAATTGCACAACAGATAGGTATATTTATACTGCCTCTATCCTAGTGTACTACACACTTCCAGTACCAAAACTGAAACAATTTATTGTTCTTCAACATATGCATCAGTGAATTACAGAAAACATCTGTTTAATGGTTCCTACTGAGCTTGAAATCACGTATCCTTGTTATCACGTTTTTTTTTCTTTTGTCTTTCTTTTTGAAAAATAAAGAAGAAAAAAAAATGAAAATATTTCTGGTTTAAAGATGAGATGGAAAGAATATCTGGAAAAGCTCACCAAGACTCTGACACAACTTGCTGTGGGGGAAAGGTTAGCTTGCTTTTGATTTCTTGTATTTTGTATTACTTTATTGCCTTTTTCTATTTTCTATACTGTGATTTGTTTTCTTTATATTGTGTTTTACTTGTATTCTGCTTTGAATTGCATATTAAAGCTTGAAAAGAGACCACAGCTGTGTCTGTTGTGAGGCACACAGATTTTTCCCATGCTCCCACCTATTGCTG
Organism: Protopterus annectens; assembly: GCF_019279795.1. NCBI lineage: Eukaryota > Metazoa > Chordata > Ceratodontiformes > Protopteridae > Protopterus > Protopterus annectens. The sequence continues at coordinate 426,094,596 of NC_056735.1, forward strand.
CTGTGTTGTTAAACACAACTGTCTTTCTAGTTGCCTGCCCCTTATGTTAATTTGACCACATATCTCTTTCCCTCTGTCCTTTCACTGGCTGTTGTGAATAAGCAAAAAATTATCATTTTGTAAAAATCACTCCCTCTCAACTATTTAAATTTATTGGCCATCACACTGTATTCCATAGAGTCAGAAAACAAAAGTGCCCACCCTTTCAGTCTATTTTGCTCTTTTAAAATTAGTGGCTCTCCACTTAGACAGCTGAAAGCTTAGTAACCCACTTTTTAATATCTAACTGCTTAGAGCACACTCCAGTGTCTATAATATTAACCCATTTTTTCATCTTACCTTTAAACATTTATTGCAAAATTACCAGTTATTGGAAAGTCCAAATTCTGCCTCTCAGTAGTCATCTTGGGATGAGTGCTGCTGTTTTCTCCTGTTGAGAGAAGAAGCACAGGGACATTATTTCCTAGAGACTGCTGATCACCAAAAAGCATAAAAACTGCTTCATAGATGATAGCTTGGCATTTCCGCTTATATTCTGCTTCTGGTGAGAGAAGGAGCAGAGTGCATTGATTCCTGACTGTTTCTGGTTAGACAGTGAGTGTCTGTGCTTAACGTTCCTGATTGGTCTGGTTGCTATTCAAGGCATCAATCCAGGAAAAGGCTACAACTATCCTACAGACCCTACCATCATCTGGGGCAATACTGTGGATCACCAAACAGCCATTGGCATGCTTCTCATCTTCTGATTGGTGTTAATGTTTTGCTTCTCATGACAGAAGAAGAAAGGAGCTTTGTATCCCATCAGAGTGAAGGTGTGGTGAGACCAGCACTAGTAATAGCCAACAGTAGCCATTCATGAGACTCCCCTCTTTTCATCATTCTTGACAAGCTAATTCTTTGCTTTCAGTAAGTACTGCTTGATTTATTGCTAACTTCAGAATATCTGCCTAAATACTTCATCCTTAAATTTTCAGGGTCTTCATAGTAGTTCCCCCGCAAGTGTTTGTCCGTGCTCTGTACAGACTCAGACACCTTGAGTGAATTTTTTCCTGCTGTAGTATGATTGTAATTTCTCCAATACTTAGTTGCACACAGGACAAATAGTTTGTAGTGACAAGCACTGTCCTCAGAGTTGCAAATGAAATACTTCTGACATTGCTTTATATTCTCTCTCCAGCTATCTAATCAATGAAAAAGGGTAGGTTGCCATGGATGTGAACTTTCCCACAATCTCCATTATCAGCTTGGTGAATACAGGCATCCTGAGGCAATGTAGACATTGCCTCATGTTTACTGACAACCGGTTAATTCTCAAACAAACTGATATGATAAGTGAGAGATGCATTTACACAATATTACTGGAGACAAAGCTCTCACATAAAAGTACTCCTAATGTTAATAAGGTTGTCAGTAGTGCACATACTGCACCAATCACAAACAATTTAAAGTATAAATATAGACCCACATATGCTAAAGCACTTAAATGTAACCTTCCTTAACCACAAATACCTCCTAGATGAAGTATACATAACAAGTACCTTCACCAGCTTCAAATGCACTCTTTCAAAACAATACCTAAATCAGTACATAGAGCCGCATCTCATGGAGCCTTTACCTCTATCCCCATAAGGCAAGCCACCACACAATCCAACATTCTGGTTAATGGAGACTTCATCTTGAGACACACTAATGTCTCTCACCAGGCTAAGGAGAAAGTCACAGTCAGTTGCTTATTAGGCACTTGGATCTGCCACATTAGGCACTCACTCAAGTCATTGGACCACAAGTACCAGTATGACTCAGTCATAGTCCATGTGGGAGTAAATATCCTGAGACATACCTCCCTGGGCTATATGAAGATAGACATCATGGAGCTCTCGGAATATGTGTCTCAGGCTGGTGCAAGCCTAGCATTGAGCAGCATTTTACCTTCTCCAAGAATGATGCCACAATATAAACAAAAGGTGATTACTTTAATAATTGGCTTAGATTCTGGTATCATTCTAAGGAAGTGCAATATTTGTCAGCTGGGAAGGCGATGGTCAACAGACCACATTGCTTTGCCAGGGATGGTCTGCACCTCTCCCCTCTAGACTTTCAAATATTAGCTAAAATATTTTCTTCCCCCATAGCACCTTTTTTAGGCGATGCCAAACTGAAAGCATGTCCAACATAGCAAATCAAAACCAAGAAAATCTAAACATATTACTGCTCAGTGCTAGGAGTCTAAACAAAAATACTCCACTCCCTAGAAGCTCTCTTCACCCTAGATAATTCTGATGTCTTTGCAATCACTGAGACATGGCTTAAATCTGAAGAAAGCACACCAACAGTTCAAGATTATAATGCCTTCTACACATTCAGACCAGCTATTACACAGACAGGGGCTAAAGGTGGAGGTGTCTCTATTTACATCAAAAATAAATATACCTCAAGGCTGGTCAAAGAGGACAATAAACTTTAGCTGCTCCATGCTCAAATCACCATAGGCAAAATCCAATACCACTTCCTTGCCAGCTAAAGTTCACCCTCTATTACCCATGAAACTCATGCCATGTATTTAAACTTATTAGAAACACTAACCATCCAACCCAATACCATATTCATGGGCAACTTTATTTACCCCATTATTAACTGAAAATCCTATATGAAACCAAACATACAGGCACAGAGGTTCCTGGATTTTGTAAACACAAACTCCCTGAATCAGATAGCCAAAACACCAATCAAGGGTGCAGCCATACTGGATCTGGTCCTCACTAATATGGGAGAGTGCTGCACACCCCCTTCTGCAATGTCTGCCCTTGTAAATTCAGACCACAAAATGGTCTCCCTTAAAGTAAAAATAAAACCTGGACCCCTTGCTAAACCTGGAATATTCAGGAACAATTCTAAGGCTAAACTCCTGCTATTAAGTAATAACCTGGCAAAATTTCAAGCACCCCTTAAACCCTTAGAACATTGCTGTCTATGCAGAACTGTTCACAGAAACCTTGTACAAGCATGTTAATAGCTGCATAGAGGCAGCTGTACCACCAGGAAGAAATACAGAACTAACTAAAAAAACACCCTGGTGGAACCACAAAATCAATAGGCTATATAATAGAAGGAAGAAAATCATGGCAAAAATTAGGAGGTTCAGCACCCAGCAGGATAAAAGAATACTCATTAAACTAAACAAACATCTCAGAGGACAAATAATACATACCAAAGCCAAATTTGGAGTGAATTTGGCCTCCCAGGCCAAGGACGATTACAAGGCATTCTGTAGCTATGTTTCATCCTCAAAGGCAATAAACAATTACGTCCAGAGCTCAATGTAAATGGAGTCACCTGTACTGAGTCAGAAGATATAGCAAACCTACTGGCCGATAAATGCATTTCCAACTTTACCCCTCTCTCCCCCTCAACCTTCCCTCAGGAAATACCATCAAATATAACTCACTCTGCTATTACTAGGCAACAGGTCCTTAATGCTCTCACTAAGACCAAGAAAATTGCATCAATGGGCCCAGGGAATACCACAGGATGCCTTCTAAATAGCATGAAACATGACCTATCAGGGCCTCTGGAATTGCTATTTAACTATAGCCTCTAAAGAGGCTTCAGGCATACGAGTGGAGAACAGCTGCAGTCATCCCTCTTCACAAAGGTGTGCCATCTACAGACACTGGAAACTACAGACCCATAAGTCTCACTAGTCTTGTATATAAAGCCATGGAAAGAATTAAAATGGAAATGATCAACAGGAATGTGGTATACCTCCAGATGATGGAACCAGTCCAGTTTGGCTTGTCAAGGGCAGATCATGCCTACTCAACCTGGTGGACTTCTTTGAGAAGGTCACCAAAGCAATGGATGAGGGCATAATGGTTCAAACTCCCTACCTTGACTTGGCCAAGGCATTTGACACAATACCTCACTCGGGCATTGTTGACAAACTGAAGAGGTTAGGTACAAACTTGTATGTCACCCAGTGGATTGCCAACTGGCTCACAGACAGGATCCAGGAAGTTAGAATTGGGGAGTCCACCTCTGAAAAGAGGCCAGTCACAATTGGAGTCCCTCAGGGATCAGTCCTTTGACCGCTCCTTTTTGGCATTTACTTTTATGAAGTCAAAGCCAATGTCAGTGGTCTCTGGCTGACTAAATTTGCATATGATTGCAAATTAGGAGCTGTCACTGAATCCCACACTGACACAAATGTTCTACAGGAGAGGCTGATACAGACAAACAACTGGTGTTAGAGCCATGGAATAAAACTAAATGCCAAGAAATGCATACTAGTATCCTTCAGGAAGTCATCCACCCCTGGTTAACTATCAGAGCCATGGACTAAAAATAAATGCCAAGAAATGCATAATAGTATCCTTCAGAAAGTCATCCACCCCTGGTAACTATCATATTGACAACAAACCCCTTAGAGCTGACTACTTAGTCAAGGACTTAGGGGCACACATAGATAGTAATCTGGCCTTTGACCATCATCTGTCTACAGCTGTGATGAAATCATTCTGTGTTGCACAATGTATAAACAAAGGTATGGTATCTAAGTCTAAGGAAGTCATTGTTCCACTGTATTTAGCATTCATCACAACTATCATTGAGTACAGTGCCCCCTTTGGTATGTATCTAACCAGGCATATCCACCAATTGGTACATCCACAGAGGTTCCTCACTAAAAGAATACAGGGTTTAAGTAAAATGTCCTATGAAGACCGCCTCAAGGCTTGATCCCTGTATTCTGTCTCCTACAAGCTTTTGAGGGGAGATCTATGCCTGACATACAGGGCATTGTCAGAACCCACTTTGATGGAACACCTCTATAGCCACAAAACAAGCAGCACAAGAATTACCCATTATAAAGACTTAAACCTTGCCTGTGATATAAATAGGACCTGCTGGAGAGACAAGTATGTATCCCAGATATTACCCCATCTCTGGAACAAGCTACCCATCCATGTGAAGCAGAGTTCCTCCTTAACCCAATTCAAGTGCAACCTGGACAATTTGATAGGGAACAGGAAATTCAGCTCTGATTTGGCACCCATGTCTCTAATGGACACAGAAAACACATAAATAGTTCATCTCCTAGGCACTAGCTTGTAAATGTTTCATCTCCCAAGCCCCTGCTTACACTTATCAAGGGTATCAGAACTTGTCAGAGATTAGGGATGTCTGGCTAGGCTTAAAAAGACCCTTGTGGTTATTAGCCTAGTAGACTGCTATGAATCTATGAAAAACAGCAGAAACAGTTCCCTCCACAATCAGTGCTTATGCTGCCAACCGCTATCTAAAGAACACCAACTCCAATCTCTTAATACTCTAGCCAGAGGGAAAGAAAAAAAAATATGCAGACACATTACATGCAATCCCACTTATCCCATGTTCCCCACATCACATAGACATGCTCTGTGCTATACCGCAAACGCAAAAAAAAACAATCAGTTGCCCTTGCATAAAAAAAATGTTAATTCAAGCACACAGAAGGAGAGGGTTTTCATTACCTGCAAACAATGACCAATCATTTTCCTGTTTTTATCCCCTTTGTCATAAATTCACAGCATAAGTTTGTGAGAATCATTGAGAAGTCATTTAGATTCACTTACCCGATAAATTCAAAAGGCTATGAGTGAAAATTGTAACATTACAATTAGATGAATAATAAAAATTTAATAAAATATTATGATGCTGGATATTAAAACAAATAACTATACACTCACTGTGTGAATAAGGTAGAAAGACACATGACTTTTATTTGCTAGTTATACTATTTTTTGAACTAAAACTAAAAGAAAGAAAGAAACCATTTTACTTTGCTTTCATCTAGTTTAATTTGATTTCAAAGAAATCATTTAACATTTTATAATTAAGTAATAACCCATTACCTTAGGTAAATCCAGCATTACCCACACCCAGTCAAGGGTTATTGCTATTATACAATGACATTATTTAAGAAAGAAAGTGCTTACCTTTCTTATTAATATATTTGTATAAAGGCTCGGTAGTGTTCCTCCACTTTGTTTTGCATCCTTCCACATCTTCTGATGTACTGTTTATGTGTATGGGACTTATGTTCCCCACTTGCGCAGTAAATCAGCGCTGCTCAAGAGAAGCAATGGAGAAAAGAGAATCTGTGTGCTTTTTTCTTTTTTCTGCCAGTATTTTAGTATTGTTGATTAATGAGTATTAATGTAAGAAACATGGGCAAAGATGAACATAAGGGGGGCACAAAGGTCCAAAATAGGGACAGATTTTATTGCTATTATAAACTTAGAAAGTTTTGTGTTAGCATGCATTTTCTGAACTATACGAGGCATAAATCTCAAATGTTTGTCATTATTTATTGACTTCAATCTCCAGTGGCTTGCCAGAAAACTATATTTTTATGAGGAAAAGAAGAAAATTGTGACGCAAAAATCTCGACATTTTGCAAAGATCCGGGCAGCTGAGAGGTACATGTGTCTGCTGAAATTTAAGGATGGTCAGCACAGAAATACAAGGAAAATCAGCTATGTTTCTATTTATTTAGCTTTCCATAATGTAACTGATTTTTTTGTATTTTGCTCAGTCCTCCATATCATATGAAGTCTGGCCACTCAATGCAACTTCAGAGGCTGAACTTTGTTCTGTTGCAATATGCTCGATTTACATTGAGCAAGCTGGTTGGGCTGACCAATAAGTATGCACATTTTTGAACACTAATTAGAAGTCATTCCCCCAGATTCTTTATAGCTTGCATGGCGTGTATGATCGGTGCAGGAGCTCAAGCAGGCAATATGTCTGCCGTGCAATCCAGGAACAGCCTGCAGGGGCGTGCATGAGTGCTCCTGCACTAATCCTGCATGGACTAAACCCCTGTATGCAAATCACCCCATTTGCAGGAGAAATCTATGCAAATTAGGTGATTTTGCAATCCAGGAAACTTGCAACCAGCCTTGCAGGACTAGTTCTATCTGCAGAAATGCACTCAGTTAGTAACCGAGTACATTTCTGCCAAATCCAAAATGGAGCTGAAACAGCTCCAAATAAAGGCTGCATATCATGTAGTAAGCATGCCAATGGCCAAGTATAAGGAATTGCAAACAGTAAAAAATATTCAAAAATTTGTTTTAGCCGATCTCGGCTGTTTAAGCGTAGGGCAGCGGCACACAAACGGGATCGGGGGGGGTGATAACAAAATGAACCTAAATTAAGCATTATAACTAAAATCAGTATTCTGCCATACAAGTCAATGGCAAGCAGAAGACAACATGGGCAGTGAGTAGTGGTTGCTAAGGGGGGGAGGCTCAGTGTGAGATGTAACTATGCATTAGCAGGCAATCCTATGCAAATGAGGGGAAGGATAGTGAATCCCAATTTTCCCCAGCATGTGAGTCAGGTCCCAACAGTGTAAGAGTAGGAATAGCTTGGTGTAAGCCTAGGAGTTAGGTGACATCATGGGGGGGGGTGTCAGGCATACTATAAGCGGATTGGAGCCCTGTGGCTCGGGTTTGCTCCTAGCTTAGCACAGCTAAGCTAGGGGGTCTTTCTAAACCTGCCTAATACTCTTTACAATGCCTAAGCAGGTGTGCGCGTCATGCACCGGGTTTTAAAGGCAGAATAAAAACTTAAACCAGGAAATAGCAGCAGTGTACACATTTGCACACTATGTTTGTGTGGCATGCCCCCGTGCTTAAACAGGAAGGCAATGGGAAGGGAAAGCAGCACTAGGAAGGCAACCAAGGAGAACTAGTATAGCTGGCAGATGAATTGTATCAGAATCAACCCATTACACAGGCAGCAGACCAGCCCAGCCCAGAACACTACTATTAACAATGCAAACACCTTCCCCTCTGTTTTGTTCCACACTCTACACCACCGGAATAAACAAAGGGGGAACTTTTAATACTCACAACAGCAAAATGATAGGGGCTGCAATAGCTATCATACAACAACTTGTGGAAGAGCCTGAGGGTGTTGAGGATGTGAATGCTGTCAACCAACCCACAGTGATGAAATGGAAAAGAGTGTATAGACTCAGAGTAACCTACCAGGGGCTACATAGAGATAGTGGAGGGCTACAGGGGGGATAGGGACCTCCTACAGCAAATTGTTGAGCTGTGCCAGCCACACCTGACCCACGCAACTAACAGAGGGGAACCCATACCAGTGGATACCAAGGTATGTGTAGGCCTATGAATACTAGCTACAGGTACCTTCCAAAGGCCAACTGAGGATATGATGGGGATTTCACAGGCATCAGCATCCAGGGTACTCCACCAGTTCCTGGATATCATGTCAGCACATGTTGGTGAGCACGTATATTTCCTCAACACCCGTGAGGCATTGCCAAGCAATATGCAACTGTTCCACCAAATAGCAGAATACCCTGAGCTAGTAGGTACTATAGACTGCACGCACATATGCATCAGAGCACCACCTGGTGAGCAGGGTAGGGTCTACATCAACCGCAAGGGCTTCCCCTCCATCAACTGCCAGGTGATGTGTGATGTCCAGGGCTTAATAATGAATGTGTGTGCTGGCTGCCCTGGAAGCTATCATGATTCCCACATCTGGCATCTAACACAGCTGTACCAGAGATTTGCTAATGGGGACATCCTTGATGGTCACCTAGTGGGGGATGCTGGATACGCACTGGAGCCATGGCTGATGACACCCATCAGAAATGCACACACACCCGAACAAGAACTCCATAATGAGGCACATGAACAGACCGGAATTATAGTAGAGCATGTGTTTGGGATGCTCAAGTCACTGTTCTGGTGCCTGGACCTTGCAGTACTCACCAGTTACATGTACCCAAATTGTCCTTGTATGTGCCATGCTACACAATATGATCCTGGGAAACAGCTGCAGCAGGAACAGCATGGGGTGGGAGGAGGAACAACCTGAGCCTGCCCAGTAGGCAGAAGGAGGTGTGCCCAGTATGTTCTGGCCTTGACAAAGAGGCAACACATAGCACACACACTGACACAGGAGAGACCCAGGGAATAACACATCTCTTTCACTCTCACATACAGTAAAAGGGATGCCAAACATTACACTACCTGTGCTTAACCATGTGTAAGGAGTGTACTATGTGCATCTGACATATTCAGCCCTGCAGCACCATCCTCAATACTGGGACACCCACAAGGTAAGTGCCTCACACATGCCAGTCAAGGGTGTTCACATACCCAACAACAGTCACAGCCAGCAGGACAGGTGTAGACAAACACAAATAAAGGCTGTGCTATGGCCTCTGAATGAGGCCTATGGGTAACCTCCCCCCAGGCCTACACAGACAGACTACAGCAGGTCAGGCAGTGGGATGTCAGTTCAGAAGGGTAGGAAGTCAGAAACTAATATGCAGGTAAATAAAAGCTAAGATATGTAGTACACTGGTATGCCATTAGTTAGCGTGATAGGTAAGACTACAGAATGAAATGGAGTATCCAACATACCAGTACAGTTTTAGCAAATGTGTACAAGTGTCAGGTGTACCGCCCCATCCTACATAGTAATGTAATAACAGTCAGGGGTGCCTCCCCAATCCTGTGTAGAAATAGTCAGGTGTGCCCCCTCATCCTATGTAGAAATGTAGTAACAGTCAGGTGTGCCCCCCCAATCCTGTGTAGTAATATAGAAATAGTCAGGTGTGCCCCCCATCCTATGCAGACACCTAGTAATAGTCAATGCAAAATGATCAACGAATACCCTGCAGAGACAGCATGTTACCTGTAGGTGTACAACACAAAGTTCAGCACTGCAATACAAACTACCTGGACTCAATCCACACATTTATTACAGATGGGCATACTGGGCATACCTACACACTTAGAGAAATGAAGGCAATGTCAGTCACCAACATACTGAACGGTCATACTGGGCATGCCCACACACTTAAACATATGAAGACCGTGTCTGCAAACACCAGTGGACCAGATATATCTGGCAGTTGCAGATGTTAGTGCAGACACTCCTCAGTATGCACCACTCATGCTTTGCACACACAGTGGATAGGAATACAGGCATATATGTAAGGACAACAAACTATAATAAGCCAATTGTAGACACACATAGATGTGTGGAAAAGGTTGACTGTGACAAGGAGCCATCCAGGCCTTTCCCACCCAGCACACAGCCAAAGGGCCACAACCACCCGAGGAACAGATGTCACTCACTGCAGATACTAGCTACCGGTATCTGTCAGCATTACAGACTGTGGTGTATGTGCTAGCTGTGCAACATGACTGTACAAGGAAGTAGTCATCTAGCAGCTGTATACACGTACCTGTGAAATATGACCCAGTCTGTGCCTGCATGTGGCGTGTCAACCCCTAGATGAATGGGTTATGGCCCATGCACACACACTGCCATCCCCATAGCCCGACTATGACAAGCATGCTTAGGTCATCCCCTGGGAAATACACATTTGGGAGAGTTGTAGCCCAGTAATCTCCATGGTGTGTCCCATAACTGTGTACTGCTGTAGTGTGATAAACTAGCTAGGTAAGAGTTCCAATCCCAGACATGGCAACTGTGTGTGTGTGTGTGTGTGTGTGTGTGTGTGTGTGTGTGTGTGTGTGTGTGTGTGTGTGTGTGTGTGTGTGTGGAGGGCAATGCTTTTTATGGTGGTCACACTCCCAACAATTGAAATGCTCTACTTTGGTAAGGCTGCTGATGTCATCCACCTAGAAATAGACCTCTGGGAAGGTTGTAGCCCAGTAATCTCCGTAGCGTGTGCCATAACTGCTGTAGTGTAATAAACTAGTTAGGTATGAGTTCTAATCCCAGACTTGGCAAGTATGTGTGTTTGTGTGTGTGTGTCTGAGTAGAGAGCAATGCTTTTTAGGGTGGTCACACTCCCTACAATTGAAATACTCTACTTTGGTAAGGCTGCTGATGTCATCCACCTAGAAATATACCTCTGGGAAGGTTGTAGCCCAGTAATCTCTGTAGTGCGTGCCATAACTGCATACTGCTGCAGTGTGATAAGTTAGGTAGGAGTTCTAATCCCAGACTTGACAAGTTTGTGTGTGCGTCTATCTGAGTCTGCCTGTGTAGAAAGCAATGCTTTTTTGGGTAGTCACACTCCATACAATTTGAATGCCCTACTTTGGCAAGCCTGCTAATGTCATCCAATGTGAAGTACACCTTTGGGGAAGGAGTTCTCCAGTAATCCCTGTGGTGCATCCTATAACAGCTCCATGTTGTAGTGTGATATAGACCTATGTTAGGGGTTCTATACCCACACATGTCGGTTGTGGATGTTTTGTATGTGTGTCACTGTCTGTGTAGGGAGCAATGCATTTTAGCCTAGCCACATTTATTACAATTCGAATACCATACTTTGGCAATCCTGCTGTCATCCAATGTGAAATACATCTTTGGGGAAGGAGTTCTCAAGTAATCCCTGTGGTGCATCCTATAACAGCTCCATGCTGTAGTGTGATATAAACCTCTGTTAGGGGTTCTATACCTCATATGTCGGTTGTGGATGTTTTATGTGAGTATCACTGTCTGTGTAGGGAGCAGTGCTTTTTTAGCCTAGCCCCACTCACTACAATTCGAATGTCCTACTTTGGCAATCCTGCTGATGTCATCCAATGTGATATACACCTTTGGGGAAGGAGTACTCCAGTAATCTCCATGGCGCATACTATAACGGTGTAGTGCTGTAGTGTAATAAACTAGTTAGGTAGTAGTTCTAATCCCAGACATGTCAGGTGTGTGTTTATAACTCATATCCTGTGTGGAGGTGGGTGTGAGTGTGTGACACCTGGGCCCAATGTGGAGTGGGTTTTGCAAATTTCTTATATGGTGGTCCTAGTATATATCACAATGTCCACTGTACATGGATAACAGATGTAAAATAGATGAGAGGCTGGGGTGCAAATCCATACCCATACATGTGACATCAAGGACAGGCAATCACAGTTAGCAACTCCAGTATTACCCAGAGTAGACTCTCAACCCATGTCTCACACACACACACACACACACACACACACACACACACACACACACACACACACACACACACACACACACACACACACACACACACACACACACATATGCCTAGGCAACAGCTAGGAGTGATTGCAGTGGGCTACAGACGGCATGGCACCCTGTGCACAGTAATGTGCTGTGGCAATCTCTCTAGTGATGAGTTGTAATCCTGGCCCTGCCAAGTGTGTCAATTTGTGTGCATCCCTGTGAGAGTGTGGCTGTGTTGACACTGGCACCTGTTCATGCGGACAGGTAAGTGTACTTCACCTACCATATAACTACCATATCCCTGTTGCAGATGTCACTCACCATCACATATATGTTCTGAGGGCTCCACAACAGGTAATCTATGTGGCATATCCAATAACTGCATAGAACTGTGATAGAACTACATAGTCATCAGGGATTTGATACCCTGTGCTGGTAGGTGTGTGACATAAACATGCTTAAGTTTTATTCTCCCACCCCTCCCTGACATGTCTTTGCCTCTGTCTGCCTCTGTCACTCCTTCTCTGGTGGATGTAGAGACATATGCCTGCTTTGCTTAGGCAGCAGCATGTGTATTTTAAGTGATGCTCATGATCATCTGATGGCCTCTGCATGAATTGCAGCCCTCCCCTAGCTGGTTGCATGTGGAACAGCTGTGGTAACATTCCCATAGCCATTTGCATGGAAACACACTCCAATATCTAGGGATATCATGTTGGTGTTGAGCCTTTTCATTTACTGTGAGCAGGAACTCGATCTGTTGTTTGGCAAACAGCATCTCAGATGAATTGGGGATTTACCTCTGACAACATACACTGTGGAAACAGGTCAACACACAGGAGGGGGATGTGCCTGACCTGACTGCAGACTGTAAGAGTTGCTATACTGCATTTGGAGTAATGTTGGTTTAACAGGGTGTGTGTGGATATGGCTGTCCTACATGTATTAATAAATGCCATATCAGTTCTATGTTTATGAAGACTTACCTTCTGTAGGGTCATCTGCAGACTGGGCAGTGTGTGGTGCCTTTGGTTTCATGTGTTACCCACAGAGCATGTATCTGTAAATTGAAGAAGGTAGTGTGAGGATTGCAATCTGTAGATGGTGAAAACCGTGACAGTTACTAACTTCATATCCCTCATAGGACATATGTTGCTACAAACCTTGTTACAACAGTAAATGTAACATAAGAAAAACTGAACAAACTATATTAAACCAACTACAAGTGAAGAGCCACCAAGCTGGAAAGACAAATCCTTTATTAAACACTGATATTTCGGTTAAAATAACAAATCAATTAATCCATAAGTAAGCACTTTCGTTTAACATATATTAAACTTCATCAGACAAAATATCTATTATGACTTCACTTTTTTTTTATACTACAGGGTCATTCATTAAGAAAAATTAGCACCATGTGACTCTCCATTATTACAGTTCAGCATGTCCCTAACCCAGCATATATAAAAAAAATCTATGTTAATAACCAATGTTGAAGTGCACTTAATGATTCACATAAAACAAATACAAGCAATATTTATAAAAAAAATAATATCACAAAATAATAACATGATAAAATATATGACAGCACTAAAAATATATTAATATGTGTGTTCACCTTTAAAAATGTTAAAAAGATGTTAAAAAACTAGCATGATATATTAAAATATTGATTATCTCATTATATAACACTAAATAATCACATTTAAAAAAATATATATGTGTATATATATATATATATATATATATATATATATATATATGTGGGTGTGTGTGTGTGTGTGTGTGTGTGTGCGTGCGTATATTATAAATAAAAAAAATGATCAATATGTTAACTTAAATAAAACACATCCATGATCCATCAGTATCAAAACAAACTTTTACACTTACTTGAAAATACTGAAATATTAAAATAAATATTATGTTAAAAATGTGTATATATGTACATTGGATATAAATGTATATATATAAATACACACACACACACACACATATATATATATATATATATATATATATATATATATATATATATATACACTAACTATATTATATTGTATTATAGTTGCAAATGCTCTATATTCATATATAACAATTATTTTAAAATGTATATTATAATACTTAAATGGAATGTTGAATCAACAATTATTCATTATACTTAAAAAATCCATTATATATAAAAAAATCCATTATATATTAAAAATTATATTATAATTTAAAAATGTATACTATATTTTATTCTACTATTTTATTCCTATTTAATGCTTTTAATTTCAAAACAGGGGTAATTGAACTACACTCATTAATCCCAGGCCACGTATCAGCTTGTGTTCTAATTTGCCATTGCAATTCCTTATGTTCTAAATATAGGCCCCAAGGTCTTTTGTCTTCGATTTCTACATGATCTATTGCTGTAAAAGAAAACTGATGGTCCTTATATTCACTAATGTGTTTTACTAACTCGTTGTTACATTTATTTTTCTTTATAGCATATTCATGCTCATATATTGTTTGGGCTAGATGTCTCTCTGTTTTCCCTCTGTAAAAAAGGGAAAGAATTGCAAGTGGCTAGGTATACCACTGCTTTAGATTTACAATTATATTTTCTGTGCAAATAAAAATAATTTTTCCTAAGTTGAAAAGATTCTCCTATTTTGATTTTATGACACCAGTGGCAAGCTCCACATCTATTCATACCTCTGTTTTTGTTAATAGCTGAGTGCATGCCTGTTCCCAAAATCTCTTTAAAACTTTTACCTTTTCTATAAACTATTTTAGGTAGTTCTCTGATCTGATTTTTACAATGTGGGTAATCCATTAATATAGCCCAATTATTAATGATGATTTCTCTAATGATGTGATGTTCTTGGGAAAAAGTAAGCACTAGAGCTTTTGAAAAATCCTTATTTTTGTCTTTATTTGTAATTTCATTTATTATTATGTCATTTTGACTATCATTTTTAATGCTAAATGTATTACTAACATCATATGTTTTGTTTTGCTTATATAAAATAGGTTTAAAATGTCCACTTAATCTTTTACTCGTAACTTCATGTATTAAGGAGTCAACTAATGCTTCTGGATAATTTCTATTAAGAAACATATCCCATAAAAGATTGTACTCAAATTCAAATTGTTCAAATTTAGTCACCATCCAGGCAGCTCTTACTAATTGTCCCTTAATTACAGATCTTTTCTGGTGTTCTGGATGGCAACTGTTATAGTGCAAAAAACTATTAGAATAAGACTCCTTTTTGTGAATAATTACAATGTAAGCTTCATTTTCCATGTCTTTCATAAGATGTACATCTAAATAATTCATACTGTTATTATCAACATTCCATATGAATTTGAAAAAAATGTGTTGTTTTGTTAATATATGCTAAAAATTCATTCAAACTATCCAATGTGCCAGTCCAAATTATACTGATGTCATCCTGGAACCTATGATAAGACTTAATGAAAATATTATATTTACTATTAAAAACATAATTTTTCTCCCAGAATGCCATAACTAAATTTGCATAAACAAACACCCCCACATGGTGACCCCATAGCAATGCCTTTTTTCTGCAAAAAATATTTTTTATTGAATGTTATAAAGTTATTACTTAAAACTATTTCTAATAATTCCATTATTAGATTTATTAGTTCATGATTAACATGATAATATATTAATAAGTCATTTACCCATTCCAATCCTAAAGATTGCGGGATGACTATGTACAAATCACAGACATCTGTCGTTACTAAAATATCTTTGTTATTAAATTCCACTTCATTCATGTGCTCTAAAAAAGCCCAAGAATCTTTACAAATATGTATTTCCTTCCCAATAATCTTTTTTAATTCATAATCAACATATATGCTGAAGTAATGGAATCTCTTCCATCAACCAAAGGGCGCATGGAGGGGTCATCTATACTTTTGTGTATTTTGGGGGTCCCAAAAAACACCGGAATTCTGGGAGTTGTAATATTAAGATAATTAAACAATTCTATGTTAATACGTTCTTCAAGAAAAAGGTAATTAATTTGTTCATACACTTTTCTATAAGCTGTGTTCAGCTCATTTAAGGATATTTGCTTATAAGTATCAGTTTCTAAAATAGCATTTAACTTGTAATTATACATGTCTTGACTCATAATGACAGCTCCACCACCTTTATCCAGTTTCATGATTCTAACTTTTTCTTTAACTAATGCTTTTAGAATTCTCTGTTCATCATTATTTAAGTTCGATGAAATGTGTGTCTCCTTTCTAAATTTATCTAAGCACTTCAATTGATGCTCACACATCTTCTCATATACTAATAGTTTTGGATGTAGTGGTGGGTTAAAAATGCTCCTAATATTAAATTTACTAGTCCCATTATATATGCTGTCATGATACATTAAACTAAAGTTGATTTTCCTTAAAAATATTTTCATATCAATCATTGTAGTAGTGAAATCAAAAGGCCTTGATGGAACAAAAGTATAGCCTTTAGCTAAAACATTTGCTACTTGTTGATCAACTTCAGTTTCTGAAAAATTAGACTTTGAAATCACCTCCTGAATTCACAATAACATGTTCATTATGTTCATATAATATATTACTAAATTGTTGAACTTCATTCATAACATTTACACAAAAATAATCATGTTTTAAGTCCTCCATTGTTTGTCTTTGGCCCTGGCCCCTTGAAACCCCGCTCCTTGGTGGTTAGGGTAGGAATTTTTATTCTTCAGCCTTTCCAACCTTCTCATTTCGGGAAACTCTTGATCATATAGCGGATCAATTTGTTCACCAGATTCTCTTAGTTCATTATGTCTATTGTCTTTATCTAAATTATTATTATTATTATTATTATTATTATTATTATAGGGCCTGCATTTTCATTGGCTTCCAGGAGGCTTAGGTTATGCTATTCCATTTGCATACTGATTCAAATCCCTTTCCAATTTATTCATTTTTCCAGTTTTTAATTTTGAGATTTGCTGTTCGATGCTATTATATATTCTTAACATTTCAAATTTTATGCTGTCATAAGATATATCGGCTCTAATTTCCTTGTCAAGCCGATCAAGCTCATTCATCAGTGCTTCAGTGTCAAATTGATTGCATTTTATTATTAAATTCAACATATCTTTGCCACTTTTGTCAAACAGCTGCAATAACTCTGTATGTAATGGCGAGTTATTAGCTAGGCCTGTGGGGTAACGCCAAAAATGTAGCCCTTTAGGTAGGATATTATGCTTAATGCACTCTTTTAAATATGCATTTTCTAGCTGTAGTTTTCTATATTTAAGCAGCTTTATATCATAGTCATTTAATTTGGTTTCTAACAAGTTAGTACCTTGATTACGTCCGCCAGAAAAATCGAACGCCGATTCCAACCATTCTGTAAGAACGGGAACCTCTCTTCTGATTCCTTCATTATTGATGTAATTCTGTCCTGAACCATGTATTCGCAAAGGTTGGTGTCCTCTGACTTCTGTTTGATTCTGTTGGTCAGGTCCATGAATAATATGATGAACAGGGGGGTTGGTGTTCCCTAAGCATGCTGGTGTCACATGAAAATCAAAGGAATTGCTATTCCTTGAAGCGTGCAAACTACCATTTACACTACTTGCTTCAGGAGCATTGAGTCTCTCATATAAGCCATCCACTCTTTGGGTTAGTTGCATGATAAGTGCAGCTAGGTTTCCAATCGACCCTTCGGTCCTACTAGTGCCTTCATCCAGCTGTACGGCACCCTCGCTTTTGTTAACAGAAGACATACCTTAGCACAACAGTAAATGTATGAGGTTATCACAGCAACATGTCAATATTGGCCCTGTGTATGTGCTTCCAGCCACAACTCTGTCAACCTTTGTACATATCTCATGCATTAAGAGGTGCATATGTGCTGTACACCATAATTAATGTCATCATATCTGATAACAAGCCAGTGAGATATCAGACTGCTACACATGTTATGTACAGTAGGGGTTAGATTTGATGACATAACCTGGACATTCTGTGGTTGTTTGTACAGTACTGAGGTCTGTGTACTTATGGTGAATGTTGACACTGTGTGTATTGTTAATATGTACCATGGCCTGTGTTCAGACTGTGGTAGATGTCATAGTTCTAGGTCCCATCCTATCTAATGTTACATGCTGCTTCACTGTATGTTACCGTATTGGCTTACATGTTTGTAGGGGCATACACACACATGTCCCATACCACAGACAAACATCAGACCACACTGTGTAGTGGCCCAGTATATGTAGGGTTAGTGTGTGAGTGGCACATATGAGGATGGTGTTGAACAGATAGTCCATATACTGTAATATTATACTAGCTTACCATATGTGGCTGTGGCTGTGTTCACATTGGTTGTGGGTATGTACTTTCACACAGGTGCATCTTACCCTGTGCTATGACATGCCTGTAGACCCTGCTATATATGCAGGTACATGTGCATTTCCCCAGATGTAGGTCAGTGTTGAGCCAGTCTGCCTGTAGCCTGCACAGTGCATTGTTACATGCCTAGCAGCTTAGTGTACTTACCCAATGAGATGTTATGTCCAGATACTTGCCAGATGTACTGCTGCCAGGCCTCCATTAACAGTCATGTATGTCAGACAGAGTGGTGGGATGCCGTACAGATGTATGTCAATATCTAGTGGGTAGTATGTGGCCATGGCACCTCTGTACCAGCAGTTATTATGTGTCAGGACAGACATGGTTGTGTGAATGCATAACCTATGGGGGCGAATGTATACCAGTCGTTATGTGTTATACCCATCTACATGGCTCTTAACATCCGTTTTATCAGGCTTGGTCCACATGCACTAAGGGCTTCTGTGTATACCTCTGGACTGTACAGAGTGCGTCAGAATGTTTGCATCTCTTGGCCAATATCTCTGCTGTAGTCCACAGGAGCATCACGTGCTTGCAGCAGTACTGTACTATGATGTCCTTAGGATGTCTGTCAGTAGCCAATGGTGCACATGTGAAAAGCAGATGTGACCTCCCACAAACACCATGTCTGTGAAGACAATCCCTATTACTATAGCAATAGTCTACTAATATACCTGCTATATATACCTGACATCCCCTTGCACTACGAAGTTGTGACTATAGGGGCTGAGGTAGGGCTACACCCCATGTTCAGGACATGTGGTGAATATATATGTACATATGATTATCCAGATATCTATATAGATAATTACACATGTACATATCGACATATATAGATGGATGTGTATATGTACATAGATATGCATATAGACACCCAGATATATACATATACAGAGCATTACATGTATACACATATACAGATAGTGATACATATGCACATATACGTATACCACACTGCCATTCCTGCCAGCAGTCCACTGCTGTTGTATCCCCCACACATATGGTGGGGCTGGGGCCATGTATGTGTGGACTTCACCTACACAATGCATGTGTGCCCATTTGCACTCTGGAGGCCAGTGTATGTAACAGTGGTATATGGCCCTGTATTATTGAGTCGGGGGGGGATGCACCATACATACCCTAGGCTGTTACAAAATGTGGGGGTATCAGGGGTGAGCTGACTTAAGGTATATGAATGTACAGTACCATACATTTCACCTATCTTGACGTTACTTACATAAAGTGGGTTACTGCAGGCCTACTGCCTCCTGCCATACAGACTGTTCTGTTTGCCAGTGTGCCTGTGATGGTGTCAGTTATGCCTTGTTATGTAACATATATATTTATGTATGTTTTATTTTGCTAGTAACAAATGTACTACAAGATAAATACATGTTTTCTGTGTTGACACCCAAATGATTTTTTGAGGGGATTGTTAGTTGTTTAATTTTGTTTTTAACAACAGCTCTCTCCCATTTTCTAACCACTGCAATCTACCTTTCAAGACAACAAAGGAAGTCATGTACACCTTGCCTTTGCCTTTGAAAACATGACAGCATGATGTACAAAACTAGAAATTTATTTATTTATTTAGTTATTATTTACTTTGTTTTTCTTAGAAAGTTTAACTGGGCAGAGGCCTAGGGAGAAAAGCTCCAAAGAAGCAATATCTTTACAGCATTAATCATTTATGTATAAATTATTTCATTAAAAATAAAATGTATTTAAAAATATAGTTATATACTTATAATAATATAATAATACTATATATTGTATTATATTTTTAAAAATTGCAAAAATAATTTATTTAAATATTTATTTATTAATGATTTATTTTTGGCATTAATTTAATTATAGCATAAAATATGGAAATTGTTCACATATAATTAATATTTACAAACAATTGTAACTTAGAAGCAGAGTTGTTTTACATATTGGTAAACAGAATATGCATTTGCATGATAGTACTGCTAACACTAAATATGCTTACACAAAATTGTAGCATAAATTTTAGACCTGAATGTGCTGCTGAATTGCAATAGTACATACAGATATGGAAACTGATAAATATGAATATACACACATGGTGAGAGAGGAAAAACAATCTGATCTTAGGAATTTAAAGTTTTTATCACACAAAGGAGTAATTTAGTATACTTAAACAGTAATCCCCATAGAGTTAGTTAATCAAATAAAAAAAAAATGGATAGGGGAATTGTGAAGAAAGGAGAAAGAAATATAAAGTAGATGGCAAGAAGGGAAAGAGTAGAGTGATATAAATATTCTTTGCATAAAGGGTCTTCCATGCAGTTGCGAATAAACTTAGTCAGCTGTAGCCAAACAGTTCAGGCATGATATTCTTCAGGCAGTTCACTCATAACATGTGCTGCTGTATTTTTGCAGTATTTGAAGCCATACAAGACCCACACTTTACTTTCAACCAGGTATTGTGATTCTACTGCCTTAATTTTACATTCATTATATGAAATGCTACAGTACTGCCACCACAATGTACATAAATGACTTCACGTCTGAAGAGCTACTTTGAATTTACCTACTCAGAATGCTTTGCTATGATAAGCAAAATTTTGTCTAGTACATCCCATCTCATCATTTTAATGGTGTGGCTAAATAGACGAGATGAGCAGATAAGATAAAGTAAACTATCAAAAAGCACAACAAAGGATTCTTATTTTACAGAATACATTGTAACTTAACCAGCAAAATTACAGCTGCTAATGCAACTGAAAAGGATTTTAACCCCCTTACACACATTTTTAATTTGTCCTTCACATCTGGAGCAGTGCCACCAGCATTCAAACATGGCATCATTATTCCATTCCCAAAAGTACACTATCACTGAATTTAAGGACGTCATACCTATTTGCAATTTGTATCATAACACAATATTATTCAGGCAAGTATTGTACAAGCAGTTATTTGAGCATACAAAAATGGGCTAATTCCTGATGGTCAGCATGGCTTTCATAATACTTTCAGTGGTATAACAGCCCTATTGACTGGTACAGCCACAAATAGCAATAAAGTCCTCATTACCATCCAGTACCATGGCACAGATGGATAAAACTGTAAGTGTGCCCCAGGCAACCTGAGTTTGATTAGCAGCTTAGGTGTATAAGGCATTGACAGGGAGAGATGGGCATTTGGGAGAGGGTTTTCATCAAAGACACTCCCTGGGGGGGGGGGTGGAGAAACAAGAATAGACCATAATACCCCCAGTAAGCAGAAGCAGTGGCCAGCACAACTACTCCAGGATTCCCATAAGATCCATACCAGCCCCAGCTCTCTTGGAGAAGTACAGGGGAGGAAGAAAGAGCAGTCAGACTTGATCATGCATAGGGCACTTGGATGGCTGTACAGAATGAAGCAGGGTGGAGGGGGAAAAGAAATGAAGGCCTCATTGCCATAGGTTTGTTGGTAGGCATCACCAGAGTATTTGAGTCCATTAATCATAATATACTATACAGCAACTTTTAAAGTTTACTTTTCAAAAGAGCACAATTAAATGGTTTCAATACTACCTTAAAAATAGAGCCTTTTAAGTTAAAGCTGATAACACTTTCTTATAAAATAATATTCTCAATATTGGAATCGCCCAAGAACTTGTCTTAATTCCTCATTTATTATTTTGCATTACTAATGAACTTATTTCTGACCTATCTTCTTTTGTTGTTATCATGTATGCAGACGATATATCGTTGATCAAATCCAATAAATTATAGTCAGTTCTGCAAACTTGCAATAAAACCACTAATTTCTGCCTATGGGTCTTCCACCAACAGATTCTTAATCAAACTGCCCAAAAATTGATGTCATGCTATTTCCATAACACAGAAATTAGTAAGTTTATCATCTTTGCTTATAAATGACACTTAGGATGATAAAATAATCTCTACTGTCACTAAATACAAGTATCTGGGTTTCACTCTGAATCCTTCTTTAATATTCCTTAATGTTCAAAACTCATACTGACAATGTAACTAGCAAAGCTGTAACCCAGATATAATTATATTACAAGAACTTTTCATATAATTTGTGTTATTGCCCATGCACCTATAGCAAAATATGTACTTAACCCAAAACAAGAATATGGCTTACCATTTTAACTCTTCATTTATCATACTGCATTCATAGGCTGCTACAGGTAGTTGAAAACAGAGCATGCAGACTTATGTTATTAACTGGTGCATGCACACACCATTATGATTTCCTAAAGCACCTCAAATTGCTTCTAGCACCAAGAAAGGCTACCCTTCTCTTAGTATATTTGCTTTTCAAAATTGTAAAGCTAAGTTATTCCCCACCTCTGAAAGTTAAACTTCATATAACAAACAAGCCTACTCTCAAAAAACAGTCAAGATGAGAACCTCGTGATTCTCAATCTCATTTCAAACCTGCTGTGGGGCAAAAAGCCTTTTTGGGGACAGGGCTTGCCATATGGAACCACAGACCTAAATGAAATAAGAAGGCTTGGAAACCTTTAAGCACTGAAGGATGCTTACTCATAATCCATATGCATATGTTTTTGTGATAATGGTTGAGTAGTAAGTAATCCTCATAAGCCAGTATATGATAATACATTTAATTTTGATATCTGCATGTGAAATGAAATTTACACATCTATCACATAAATTGTTCACAGTTGCATATTGATGTCATTTTGTACTATTACTGTCTTCAGCATATTCTACCTATGGACAGTATATCGTTGTTTAAAATATTGTTTTATCATCTTCATGCCATTGATTCTAACTATAGGTTGTGTTCTTAATTTTGTCTGTCTATGCTTGCTCTTTAAGCTCAGGTCATTACTGAAATGGTAAACAGACAAGGCCCCTCAGCCAGTAAACAAACAGCAAATAAATAATAAATAACATAAAATAAATAATGGAAAAGCTCACTCAGACTCTGCCACAGAGTGCTGTGAGGGAAAAGTTAATTTGTTTTCCTTTTCTTGTATTTTATATTATTTCATTGCCATCTGCTATTTTGTCTATTGTGGTTCATTTTCTTTGCACTGTGTTTTACTTGTATTCTGCTTTTAAGTGCATATTTAAACTAGGCAAGAGACCACATCTGTGTTTCTTGTGAGTGACACAGAAATTAAATTTCCCCCATCCTCACACCCTGGTATTGTGTTTTTAAACTGAACTGTCTTTTTAGTTACCTACCCCTTATATTAATTTGACCACATATTTCATTCCTTCTCCTCTTTCATTGGCTATTGTGAGCAAGCACAAAAATGATCATTTTGTAAAACCACTCCCCTTCCATTATTTAAATTTATAGGCCATTCTGCTGTATTCTATAGATCCAAAATATAGATTGCCCACCTTCTTCCACTCTTTCTTGCTCTTTTAAAATTAGTGACTCCTAACTTAGATAGCCAAAGTTTAAATTACCCCTCTTTCATACCTAACTGCTTACTGCATACTGCAGCTCTTAGGCTATTAACTCATTTTTTCCATCTTACATTTAAAATCTGCAACATCTACTTAAAGATCACCAATTAATGTAGAGCCACCATTCTACATTTCAATAGTCATTTTGGGATTAGTGCTTCTGTTTTCCTGGTGAGAGAAAGAGCATAGGGGCATTATTTCCCGGAGACTGCTCATCACCAGAAAGCTTAATAATGGCTTCATAGGTGCCACCTTGGAATTTGTGCTTATAATTTGCTCCTAGTAAGAGAAAAAAGAGCGTGCATTGATTCCTGACTGTTTCTGATTGGGCAGAGGTTGTCTAAATTGGATTCCAAATCAGTCTGGTTGCTATTCAAGGCATCTACCAGGAAAAGCTACAACAAGCCTGCAGATTCTTGCATCATCTAGGACAAGACTGTTAATCACTAAAAAGCCTGTGGCCTGCTTCTCACTTTGGGATTGGTGCAACTGTTTTGCTTCTAGTGAGAGAAGAAGAAGCAAAAAAGCATTGTATCCCAGCCACATGAAGCTGTGGTGAGACCAGCACAAGTAGTCACAAATCAGTAGCCATTTAAGTGAATTCCCTCTTTTCATCATTCTTAACAAAGCTAATTCTTTCTTTTCAGTAAGTACTGCTTGATTTGTTACTGTATAACCTAACTTTGGAATAGCTCCCTTAATACTTCAAACATAAATCATCAGAGTCTATTTATTAGTTTCCTTCAAGTGTTTGACAGTGCCCTGTAGAGACTCGTACATCATGATTTCACATTTTTGCTGTAAAAGCACCATTGAAATTTCAGTAACACCTAGGTGCAGGCAGGGCAACTGGTTTGCAATCACAAGCACTGTCTCCAGAGTTGCAAACCAGATACTCCTAACATTATTTTATGTTGTCTCTCCAACCTTCTAATCAACAAAAAAGGGCCTGTTGCCATGGATATGAACTTTCCCACCATCTCCTTTACCAGCTTCGTAGATATGGACATCGTGAGGCAATGTAGAAATTGCCTCATGTTTGCTGACAACTAACAACTCAGGAATGTAACGGCAAAATGAAGCACAATGAGTATATAAAAGTCAACCAAATCACAGTTTATTCAGGCAAGCGCTTTCACCACTCAGATGTGGCTTCTTCAGACCATAAATATCAAAAATACACTCTGTATCTCATTTATATAACGATTTAAATTAAAACATTCAATAAGAACATTTACTCACAATATATCATACTCAATTGCCTTCCTTTTCAACACGCCCCCTCCATGATGACATCATCACATAATGATGTCTTTAAAGGTGCAGCAACTCATTTATACATGTGTCATGATAAATAAATGTAAACATCATAACATAAAAACATCAACTATTACTTCCTAAAATCATCTAGGTAACCCCTTAGCTTTTAATACTGGTTTAATGGACACTACTTCATTAAGTCCAGCTCTCTTTTTGGCCCTCAGCCTCAGTATCCACCGAAGCTCAGCGCCTTTGTTTTATTCTCCACATTTCCCAACCTTACTGTTTCCCTTATGACCGCAATCACTCTAAATTTGAAATCATGCTCTAGCGTAGTATTAAGAACATATTTAGCTATGGCATTACTAATATTTCTTTTCCTCACACTATATAAGTGCTCTCTAATCCATTCCCTCAGTGAACGGTCCATTTTCCCTATATAAAATATTTGACAGCACAGGCAATGGGCCAGATAAACTATATGTTTAGTACCACAATCAGCCCTCACATTAAACTTGTATACCTTGCCTGTGTCTGGATGCATAAATTCACAGGAGTCCATATCAATGTGTTCACAATACCTGCATTTCCCACAAGGATAGGTACCTACATTTCCTATCCCATTATGCTTTTGTTTATCTGGCTAACATAACATTCTCTTCATCGACTGACAATTCTTATAACAATAGCTGGGGCTTAATCCTACCACCTTTCCTATCCTCTCATCTGTTAATAAAATGGGCCAATTCCTCTCAATTACCTGCTTAATGCTATTTATATTACTGGTATAATACATTGTATACCTTACCCCACCATCATTTTCTCTTCTCATAGTGGCTACATCTTCATTTGCCACATCCATTTCTTGTCTCATAAAGTATGGCTTCGCCCTCCCTCCCTCCCCTTAATCCATCCACTTGTCTTAATATTTCCATTGTTTCATTTTCTTTATAACCTCTTCTTCTAAAATTATCTTTCAACTCTTCCATTCACCTCCTATAACCTTCCTCCATATGATGTAACCGGGACATCCTCACCCCTTGCCCTTTGACCACATTTCTAAACACCCATCTAGGGGGCATACTATTCCTGTGGAGAATGGCATTTCTATGACATTCCTTTCTATATAAACTTGTAGTAATGGTTGAATCCAGCTGCTTAGTAACCAGGATATCTAAAAACTCTACTGATATTTTAGAGAACTTCATAGTGCACCTAAGGAAATCTGATGTTGTATGTAAAAACTCCACAAATACTTGTAGCTGTTCTAGTGTGCCTTCCCAACTCAGAAACACGTCATCCACGAAACGATGATAGAACATGACATGTTGGATGTATATCTCATTAGGGAACACCTTTTCAATCTCCCATTGTGCTACCACAGAATTCGCATAGCTATTAGCACAACTCGTTCCCATGGCTACCCTGTGTCTCTGCAGGTAATACCGGCATTAAACACAAAAACATTGTTGTCTAATACAACATTCATAAAACTACATAGCAATTGTATTAGTCTGCTGTCGTATCCACTATGGTTCACTAGATGTCTCCTCATATACTCTACACCCTGTTCATTCGGTATAACCATAAACAGGGAGACAACATTTAATGTTACTAAAAATATAGAGTCACTCACCCTACCTAAGCATGTGTATGTATACAGATCTTGAAGAAATTGCTTGGTATTCTTAAGTATTATATTCAATTCATTCAAAACCGGCCTCGCATGCTTTTCTATAAAAATAGAAAAAGGTTCGGTTACCCTCCCTCTGCTGCCTGCTACTCTTGGTCTAAAGGGTGGAGTGACCAAACTCCTGTGGACCTTGGGTGAACCCTGGAACATTGGCACCACCGAATTCTCTACTGTAAGAAATTGCATTAACTCTACCATGATAGAATAACTCATTAGGTAATCATTTAATGATATGTGTATCTTCCTAACCATTCTATCTATACACCCTTGATTGATCACCTTGTAAACCTCACCATCTTGAAGCATGCCCTTAATAGACCCATAGTAAAAATCCCTATCCATCATCACTGTCATACCACCTTTATCGGCTCGTCAAATAACTATGGATTCATCCCTTCATATAGACTCTGAAGCCTTTTGTTCAGAATGAGTCAAATTGTAAAAGCATTTACCATGATCATCTACTTGAAATAAATGATGTAACTCACCTTCACATATTCTGGCAAATGCTTCAAGTATAGGGTGGTTCACAGGTATATAATTATTTAACTTCTTAAAACCATAACCTGTCATCATCTCACCATTAGGGTGTGTTAACCTA
This sequence comes from Protopterus annectens, assembly GCF_019279795.1. Taxonomy (NCBI): domain Eukaryota; kingdom Metazoa; phylum Chordata; order Ceratodontiformes; family Protopteridae; genus Protopterus; species Protopterus annectens. Next base: position 426,121,948 of record NC_056735.1, read on the forward strand.
AGCATCACATTTCTAATAAACACTTTTAAGTCAATCAATGTTTGTGAAATATCAGCAGTTCATGCAGGAATGAAAGACAGTCCCTTATTGAGGACAAACACCTCAGTCTCATTCAACGAATTCAAAACTAATGATTCTTGGAGTCCCACATCTTCTTAATAGTTGGATAATTCACCAGATCCATTGGTTGCTTCCTTTTCATTTGGCCACGACTCTTCGACCGATAAGATTCTTGTCCCTTTTCCACTCAAATGGGAAAAGGTGGTTTGGGACAATCCCATGGTTGTACTACTAAATTCTGCTTCTTCCTTACAACCATGAGTTCCTCTTGTGTCGCATTCACCAACTCCATCACTACTGGCAATGCAACTCGACTCCCAACTGCTTCATCCCCTTGTCACCAACTCATTTAATTAATCCTCGCTTCATCAGTCTCCCCAGTGCTCTCCATAGGTGGAATATTTACAGGGGGGCAGCTCTCTCTGCACACTCACTGCTGCGCTCAATCCTAGGCTCAGTTCTAGGCCACGAAACACATGGCCTCCCCTGTAGTCAATAATGTTACTATTCAACCTTTTCTTCTTCTGACTTATGAGACGTTTCTCATATAAAGATATGCTATCTGCTACCCCATCCACTGCTTTATCCACGACTGCTGAAGGAAATGACCGGTACAATGATTCCTGCAATTTCTGTACCTCACGGACCAATCTCTCTTCCTCGGGTTTAAAGAAGTCATTCATCAGTCTCATATACTCGAAGCCTGGCTTTAAGTTCAAATTCTGACAACTAGCTAGTAGTTCAGGGTATTGAGCTCCATACGTTGGCATCTTAAAAACTCTCAAATCCCTCGGACCTACTCACAACTGGAGACAAGTTTTGAAATGAAATCTCTGCATCTGAAGTCTTTTCAGTTTATATAAACAGTCTTCTAGATTATTCAGTCCCCCTCTCAAAGCCACTCTGTCATACGTAGATTCATCAATTTCATTATCACTACTTAGTAAAATATCAAGCCCCTACAACGGATTGTTACCATCAAGTAGTATCCGCTCAAGTCCACTGTTCTTACGCACATCCCCTTGTCCTGGTGGAATGGTTCAGTACTCTAATATAGATGTTCCTCTACCTTCTGCCATGTTCCCGCTGGCTTCCAACAAAAGTATCCAACAACAGAACAAGATTAGCCCACGGGTAAACGACTTGCCATAATAATACAAGCAGAACAAACAACTCAGGAACATAACGGCAAAACAAAGCACAACTAGCATATAAAAGTCAACCAAATCACAATTTATTCAGGCAAGCGCTTTCACCATACTGATGTGGCTTCTTCAAACCATAAATACCATAAATACACTCTATATCTCATTTATATAACACTTTAAATTAAAACATCCAATAAGAACATTTACTCACAATATATCATACTCAATTGCCTTCCTTTTCAACACGCCCCCTCCGTGATTACATCATCACATAATGATGTCTTTAAAGGTGCAGCAACTCATTTATACATGTGTCTGATAAATAAATGTAATTATACCATGATCCCCCCAAAACGTGCACGCTGATTGGCCAGCGTGCCCGTTGTAAATCGAGTTATACTAATGGAAAAGTCCGTCGCCGGACTTTTTCCATTAGTATAACTCGCTTTAAACACTGTCGCTGTTAAATGGGTTTAACATATGAGCTTTAAAATAAGCAACGGAGATATCCGTTGCTTATTTTAAAGCTGCCATGTTAAACCCATTTAACATAGCGAGGCAGTGTTAAAAGCAACGGAGAAAGCAAGATCTCCGTTGCTTTAAATGTCTCGCTATGTTAAATGAGTTTAACATAGCGAGACAGTTTTAAAATAAGCAACGGAGATGTCCGCTGCTTATTTAAAACTGTCTCGCCATGTTAAACTCATTTAACATAGCGACACGAAAAAGCAACGGAGATCTTGCTTTCTCCGCTGCTTTCCCCAGCTCTGATGTACAGCGCAGGCGCCGCAGTACATCAGAACTGCCGGATGCCAGACATCTGCGGAAGGGCAGTAAACAGGCATTATACTATGCCATTATTTAAGAAAAGTAACAGTTTCTTTCTTAAATAATGTCATATAATAGCAATAACTCACTTCTGGGTGTGGGTAATATATCATACTCAATTGGCTTCCTTTTCAACACGCCTCGGATGACCATCATCACATAATGATGTCTTTAAAGGTGCAGCAACTCATTTATACATGTGTTATTGCTATAACATGTAAACATCATAACATAAAAACATCACCTATTACTTCCTAAAATCATCTAGGTAACCCCCTAGCTTTTAATACTGGTTTAATGGGCATAACTTTATTAAGTCCAGCTCCCTTGTTGGCCCTCAACCTCAGTATCCACCGAAGCTCAGCTCCTTCTGTTTTATTCTCCACATTGCCCAGCCTTACTGTTTCTCTTATAATCTCAATCACTCTAAATTTAAATCATGCTCTAGCGTAGTATTAAGAACATATTTAGCTATGGCATTACTCATATTTCTATTCTTCACACTATATAAGTGCTCTCTAATCCGTTCCCTCAGTGAATGGTCCATTTTCCCTATATAAAATCTTTGACAGCACAAGCAATGGGCCAAATAAACAATATGTTTAGTACCACAATCAGCCCTCAGATTAAACTTGTTTACTTTGCCTGTATCTGGATGCATAAATTCACAGGGGTCCATATCAATGTGTTTACAATACCTGCATTTCCCACAAGGATAGGTACCTACATTTACTATCCTATTATTCTTTTGTTTATCTGGGTAACATAACATTCTCTTCATCAACTGACAGTTCTTATAACAACAGCTAGGGCTTAATCCTACCACCTTTCCTATCCTCTCATCTGTTAATAAAATGGGCCAATTCCTCTCAATTACCTGCTTAATGCTATTTATATTACTGGTATAATACATTGTATACCTTACCCCACCATCATTTTCTCTTCTCATAGTGGCTGCATCTTCATTCGCCACTTCCATTTCTTGTCTCATAAAGTATGGCTTCGCCCTCCCTCCCCTTAATCCATCCACTTGTCTTAATATCTCCATTGTTTCATTTTCTTTATAACCTCTTCTTCAAAAATTATCTTTCAAGTTTTCCATTCCCCTCCTGTAACCTTCCTCCATATGATGTAACTGGGACATCCTCATCCCTTGCCCTTTGACCACAGGGCGAAGCCATACTTTATGAAACAAGAAATGGAAGTAGCAAATAAAGGTGTAGCCACTATGAGAAGAGAAAATGATGGTGGGGTAAGGTATACAATGTATTATACCAGTAATATAAATAGCATTAAGCAGGTAATTGAGATGAATTGGCCCATTTTATAAACAGATGAGAGGATAGGAAAGGTGATAGGATTAAGCCCTAGCTATTGTTATAAGAATTGTCAGTCGATGAAGAGAATGTTATGTTACCCAGATAAACAAAAGCATAATGGGATAGGAAATGTAGGTACCTCTCCTTGTGGGAAATGCAGGTATTGTGAACACATTGATATGGACTCCTGTGAATTTATGCATTCAGATACAGGCAAGGTATACAAGTTTAATGTGAGGGCTGATTGTGGTACTAAACATATAGTTTATTTGGCCTGTTGCCTATGCTGTCAAAGGTTTTATATAGGGAAAACAGACCATTCACTGAGGAAAGAGATTAGAGAGCACTTATATAGTGTGTGGAATAGAAATATGAGTAATGCCATAGCTAAATATGTTCTTAATACTACGCTAGAACATGATTTCAAATTTAGAGTGATTGAGATTATAAGGGAAACAGCAAGGTTGGGAAATGTGGAGAATAAAACAGAAGGGGCTGAGCTTCGGTGGATAATGAGGCTGAGGGCCGACAAGGGAGCTGGACTTAATGAAGTTGTGTCCATTAAACCAATATTAAAAGCTAGGGGGTTACCTAGATGATTTTAGTAAGTAATAGTTGATGTTTTTATGTTATGATGGAATGTTTACATTTATTTATCAGACACATGTATAAATGAGTTGCTGCACCTTTAAAGACATCATTATGTGATGATGTAATCACGGAGGGGGCGTGTTGAAAAGGAAGGCAATTGAGTATGATATGTTGTGAGTAAATGTTCTTATTGGATGTTTTAATTTAAAGTGTTATATAAATGAGATATAGAGTGTATTTTTGGTATTTATGGTCTGAAGAAGCCACATCAGTGTGGTGAAAGCACTTGCCTGAATAAATTGTGATTTTGTTGAGTTTTATATGCTTGTTGTGCTTTGTCTTGCCATTATGTCCCTGAGTTATTTGTTCTGCTTGCATTATTACAGCAATTCATTTACCCGTGGGCTAATCTTGTTGTGTTATTCTTTACTGACAACCAGTTAATTCTCAAACAAACCGATAAGGTATGTGAGAAATGTGTTTACACAATGTCATTGGAGGCAAGCCTTTCCCTTAAAAACACTGCTAATATCAATCACATTGTCAAGAGCAAACAATTTGCACCCATCACTCACAGTTCAAAGAAGATACATGGACCTACCTATGCTGAGGCACTTGAATGTAACCTTCCTAAACCCCAAAGACTTTCTAGAGGAAGTACACATAACAAATGCCCTCAGCGTCCCTGAATGCACTCTTTTAGACAATACCCACATCAACACACACAGTCACATGTCATGGAGCCCCTACTTCTAAGCCCGTAATGCAAGCCACTACTCAATCCAACATTTTGATCATTGGAGACTCCATTGCGAGACACACTGATATGCCACTCACCAAACTAAGTAGGTAGAAAGTCAAACTCAGTTGCTTATCAGGGGCCAGGATCTTTCACATTACTCATGAACTCGGGTCATTGGACCACAAGTACCAATATGGCTCAGTCTTAATCCATGTGGGTATAAATGACCTGAGATGTTCATCCCTAGACTATATGAAGAGGGACATCATGGAGCTTTTGGAATATGTATTTCAGGCTTTTATGAGCCTAGAACTGGGCAACATTTTACCTTCTCCAAGGATGATGCCACAATACGAACAGAAGACGACTGATCTTAATAACTGGCTTAGTTTCAGGTGTCATTCTAAGGGATATGTTTTAGATATTACAGTGGGAAATGTCTCAATATTGAGTGTTCTGCTTGGGAGCCTGACTAGAAAGACTGCTCACATATTTTATCTTGCCTTGACCAAGTATGTTATTAGGTAATAATTCTTCTAGATTTAGTCAGGAAAATATAGCGAAGCTTAGTTTAGATATTGTTTTTCTTTATTTGTCTGAGTATGTCCATCAATGTTATTTTCAATATTTGTCAGCATGGAAGAGATTGTCAACGGACCATGCTGCTTTGCCAGGGATGGTCTGCACCTCTCTCCTTCAGGCTTTGAAATATTAGCTAGAATGTTATCATCTCCATAGGGCCTTTTTTAGGCTTGCCAAACTGAAAGTACTTCCAGCATAGCAAATCAAAACCAAGAGAATCTAAAGGTGTTACTGCTCAATGCTGGGACTCTAGGAGTCTAAACAAAATTGCCACTCCCTACAAACTCTTCTAACCCTAGAGAATGCAGTAACTGAGATGTGGGTTAAAATTGTGGAGAGTACACTGATAGTGCAAGGATATAATGCCTTCCACACATTTAGACCGGCTACTACACAGACTGGGACTAAAGGTGGAGGTGTCTTGATGGTTTGCTATTAGATTTTCTAAGCAAACTCCATCGACTGTACTGTTGTTGAACACGGACGTTCGAAAACGGTAATATCGAACACCAAAAGCCAACCTAGGAACAGGTTTTAGTATGGGTCGAGATAGGGAGAGGTTTGTAGTTTGGTAATAACACTGAACACCTATCTCGACCCATGTTGAAACTGTTCCTAGGTTGGCTTTTGGTGTTCGATGGAGTTTGCTTCAAAAATCTAATAGTAAACCGTCTTGATTTACATCACAAATATTTATACTTCAAGGCTCGTCAAACACGACAATGCACTTCTTCTCCACATTCAAATCCCCATAAGCAACATCCAATACCACTTCCTTGGAACCTATATGTCCCACTCTATGATCCCTGGAGGACAAGTACGTATCCTAGAGACTACCCTTTCTCTGGAACAAGCTCTCCAAAAAAAGTGAAGCAGAGTTACTCCCTAACCAAATTCAAGGATAAACAATTGGATGGGGAACAGGAAATCCATCCCTGGTTTGGCACCTACTGTATGTCTCTAATGGACAAAGGAAGCTTGTAAATGGGTTCATTTCCCAAGCCCCTGTTTACACTTATCAAGGGTATCAGAACTTGTCAGAGATTTGGGATGTATGGCTGGGCTTGAAAAGGTCCTTGTGGTTGTTAGCCTAGTTAGCACCTATGAACCTATGAAATCCATTGTTATATGAATGTGCACAGAGCAATATCACACACCTTTTTAATATGTTGCAGTGTACAATTGTGTGTTTAAAACGAGTAGTGGTGGCCAGTTGATTGTAACAACTCATGACCAGATCCCTTTGCAGTTGTGACATCATGAGCTGTCCAGTGGTTAGTATTCTTCAAACAGTAGCATCAGTAAGAAGTGTAACTATGTTGTCATGTTCTGTAATACATGCAGCCATCTGTGACCATCATGAGATTTCCTTCATCACTGTTCACAGTACGAGGCATTGTCAAGGATGCAGGTGACAGGGGGGTATATTCTGTGCTCTCCTTTTGTAGCATGGTGTCTGCATTGGATATATCTATACACTAGCCAAGTTAAACTAATGTGCACTATCTAAAATTACTGTTTACGCACAACACAGCAGAATGGGGATGAAAATAATTCTGTTGGTCTCCACCCCTATGTGATACTGATATGTCCCTAACTCAGTGTTAATATCCATGAATGTGTGTTAAGCCCGTATTGGCTGCATGCCAATGCTAGTGCTTCTCCAGTTCAGAATTTTTTGCACCTTCACTGTCTTGTCTACCTGATTTTGTCATGATAAACTAATATTTTGGCAATGTGTTTGCAATTCAGCAATACACAGTTGTGGTGTTTGCCTGATAATGAAGATTATTAATGTGATCCAGGAAGTAAGGCGCACACCTTCTCGGCTGTCTATATCATAAAGTGCAAACTACACAGCAACCAAATTTGGCAGTACTCAGTTCTACAACTTAGGTGTCTGAAGCTGTGCTGAATGGTACAGTTCATGCAGATTTTCTAATCTGTATTGCATTCCTTGTTGTTTACACAATTCTGGAGCTGTTGCTCATGTGCATTTCACATTTCTTGTCTCTTTTATGGGTTATTTTACATCACAAATCTCAAACAATGCTGCATATCCCTCCATTTCTTGATGGTGACAGGCTTTGCTATGTGTGTCACAGTCACACCCATTGGAAGGACAAGCATATGCAATTTGAGAATACGTTTTCTCCATAAGTGCAACTCACATACATGGAGCAACAGAAAGTTCAATGCACTGGCATCCTAAACAATGGTGGGATACCACACAATATCTCTCATATGTCAAAACACATTTCATGGACTCTAATGACAGTGATATACACACACACACACACAGACACGGATAAATAGATAGATCGATAGATATCACATTTTGTTAAAAATTCATCCACTAATAGTTCATAACGGATTCATCTTTCCCTATTTTTTTCCAAATGGCAGAAAAACTTATTTAATGCTCTGAATGCAGGCTTAAATATTATTTATTTTATTTTATTTACATTTGTTTACCGGGAAATTCCAACTGGATACAGGTCCTTTTTCAGCGGAGGCCCGGGGAGAAAAGCTCCACAGAATGACATAGTAGATGGTAAACAATAACAGTCAAGGTAGTTATACAGTAGAGGTGATCATGACATGGAGAAATATAGGAGCAAATTAGGTACAATTGAGTAGTAAGCTTGAGAAAAAGAAGTAAAACACAGTGCTACAAATTTTCTAAACAGGAACTAGATAACAATAATCACAGACTAAATGATAACTAAATCCTGAAAGGATTAACAGGCAGTGAGTAATCTTCAGTTCAGTTTTATAGTGATAGAGGGGATACTCTATATAAATCTGGGAAAGGAGAGAAGGGTTTAAGGAGGGTTAATTAGTCAGGGTTTGGACATGGACAAAGCCAGTGAGAGATTAAGTGAGATTTAAGTGCTGCCTTGAAAAGATTGCAGGAAGGAAGGGTATTTATGATAGTGGGAAGGTTGTTCCAGAGCTTGGATATAGTGCAGGAAAATAGTGATTCACCTGCTAAGTTTTTGGCTTTGGTGACTTGGAGAAGATTTTTGTTGCAGGAGCGTAGTGGTCTGGAAGAGTGGTAGGGTTGGAGAATTGTATGGAGCAATGGGATTCGGAGAGGGTGGTTTACTAGTTTATGAGCAAAGGTGAGTTGAATTTAATGTAGGAGTTGTGGGAGTTCAAGCCAGTCAAGGTCTCTAAGGGAGATACAGTGGTGACTGGGGTAGGAGGCACCAGTGGCAAATTTTGCAATTTTATTGTAGGAGGCTTCGAGTTTGTTTAGGTCTGACTGTCTAAAATTTGTAAGTATGGGTGATGCATAGAGCACGGTGGAGATTAGTTGGGAATTGGCAATAGAGATTCTTGCTGGTTTGGTGAGGCATTGGCGGCTTCTATATAAGGCACCCAGTTTTTTGTGAACTTTATTTATTGTTAGTGATATGTGGGTGTCAAATCTCAGATTATTGTCTATCTGTATGCCAACTAGTTTTGTGTGGACTGTTGGTAAAATGGAGGTATTGTCCTTGGCTTGAATAGTGAAGTGTGGGGAGTTTGGGGTAGATTTGGAGGATTGGAAGATGAGAAGTTTGGTTTTATTTGGATTGAGGAGAAGCTGGGCATTAGATAGCCAGATTTCAACTGAAGAGAATGAATCTTGGGTGATCTGTTGTAGTTCTCTTAGAGTTGGGGCTGAGCAGATGAGGGTGGAATCATCTGCATACTGTATGAGGGAGGCATGTTTGATGGCAGTGTTCAGGTTGTTGGTGAAAAGGGAGAAAGGTAGGGGACCAAGGATGGAGCCTTGGGGAACCCTAAGAGTAACAGGGAGGTGAGAGGATAGATTGGTGTCCCATATGACTGATTGCTGGTGGCCTTGTAGATAGCTGTCCAACCAGTTTGTGGCTGGTGAGAAGAAAGAGAGGTTGGATAGAGCAGAGAGTAGTAGATTGTGTGACACAATGTCAAAGGCTTTCAATAGATCCAGAAATACAGCAGAGGAGAGGAGGCCATTGTTTTTGTGATGGAGGATAGCACTGGTGAAGGAGAGAAGAGCAGTTGTTGTGCTGTGGTGTGGTCTGAAACCATGCTGGGTATTGGAGAGGAGGTTATTGTTAAGGAGGAATTTGGAGACCTTTGAGTTGATGCATTTTTTATGTATCTTAGAGAGGGGGGAGAGGATGGCAATGGAGTTGTAGTTGGAGAGGTCAGTGGAGGAGCCACCTTTGTGGAGGGGAATGATGTGTAATATTTTCCATAGAGTGGTTACATAGGATTCAGATATGGAGTGGTTGATTCATGTGGAAATAGGATAAGCTAGGACATCAGCTGCTATCTTTAAGTATTCAGAGGACAAGTTGTCGGCTGCTAGTTTTGTGGGTTTTAGTTTTGTCAGGAGTCTTTTTATGTAGGCGGTGGGTACTGTGTAAAGAAAGAAGGTAGGGAGGGCTGGTTTTTGGTTGGGTGAAGAAGGATGTTGTGTAGGGAAGTGTTTTCTTGTTAGGGATAGAATGGATTCTGTGAAGTGTTTGTTGAAGGAATCAGCAATGCTACTGGTGGAGAGATGAGTGGTTGGTAGGGGGGGTGCTTACTTTTCCTGGGCAGGGTATAGAGTTAATTGTGGACCAGGATTGCTTGTGATTGTATTCGGAGGAGTTTAGGGACATCTGATAGAAAAGGGCTTTGTCTGCTTTTACTTGTTTTTTGACCTTGTTATGTAGTTCAAGGAAGAGTTGCCTATCTGAGGTGTTTTTAGTTATGCGCCTGCATTCCCATGTTTTATCCCTGGTTTTCATAAGGCCCCTGGTGTTTTATTTAAGCCAGGTGGAGCTCTTAGTTCTGATTCTGGTGTTTCTCAGGAGGGCATGTGAGTTAAGGATGTTGAGGAAGGTACTGTTAAAGAAATGGACTGCTTCATCTAGGTTGAGGTACTTTAGAGGTGACCAGTTTACGTTCTGGAGGGAGGAGGTAAAGGAGTTGGGGTTAAAATTAACTTTGTTGCAAATAAGTCTGTGGGTAATGGGTTTGCAATCATTTGTGATTTTTTTAGTAGGAAGGTTGGGGAATAGTCACTGAGGGAGTCAGGTAAACAGCCAGCTAGGTAGGTGTGAGGGCTTCATTAACTAAGACCCAGTCAAGAACAGTGTGGTTACTAGGGTTTTTATTGATCTTAGTGGGGGTTGGTATTAGCTGAGAGAAACCATGGAGATTTAGGTGGAGGGTTCAGTGGTTGCTGTTGCAGGATAGCCAATTGATGTTAAAGTCCCAGAGGATGATAGTTTCTTGGGGCAGGGAGAGATTAGCCCAATCTAGTAGGTTTTCAAGGGGAGGTATATTTTGGCCTGGTGGGAAATAGCACCCTATAGTATTGATTGATTTGTTAGCGTTTAATTTGAGGGAGGTGTAAAGTATTTCTTCCTTGTCAAACTGGGGAGCTGAAATGGTAAGGATTTGGATATTGAGGTGGTGTTTGTACAACATTGCCACACCTCCTTCTTTTCTTGATAGTCTGTCCTTACGGAGGATGTTGTATCCACATGGGAGTATTTCCTCACTTTTGATGTGAAGTTTGAGCCATGATTCAGTTAGGATAAGGATGTCAGGGGAGTAGAGGCTTATGTAGGCATGGAGGTCTTGGATTTTATTACAGATGTTTCTAATGTTAAGAGACATAATGAGGAGATCATTTAGGTTTTTGTTGCTTGTGATATGGATGATGGGGAAGTTGGTTAGAAACGGGTTTGTGGAGATGTTGATGATTATCGGGCCAGGGTTGGGGTGCACATCTCAACTGAGAGCAAGCTTAGAGAGAGTGTAGAGAATATGTTTTATATATGCAGTAAAACAATTTGTTGTATTTTATGGATATTTTGTGGTCAAATGTAGTGGGGGTTTGGTAATTGAATAGTTGTACTGGGAGTAGGTATATTGTGGTTGGGATAATGAAATTATGCAGTGGGCGTTTGAGGGGAGTTGATGAGAGAGTGCAGTAGAAATGGTTGGGGGTTATGACTGTAGCTGTTTGGTAGGATGTAATAAAGTCTAGAATAGTGCAGGTGAAGATTACAATAGTATTACCTAGTGGCATATTTGCTTTGGGTTATGATGTGTGATTAAGCAGGAGGTGGGGAGTTTCAGCGGTAAGGCTTGATTGGGGAGTAAGTATGGGAGTGGCTATTGGCTAAAGATAAATGTAGATGTACTGGGGCGGGTGGGCTGCAAATGAGCATAGCAAATGGAATGGGGCTTAAACCCCTGCTAAGGACTGAGTGAGGGAGATAGTAATAATAGTCCCTGCAGGTAGCCTAGAGCATGAAAAATGAATATATGGAACTTAGCAGTGTTACATTCCCCTATATCATCAGTTTCAGGTATGATCCATTTATGCATTCATTAATTTTAAATTATTAACAGTTTAAACAGGAGAAGCCTGTTCTTATGTGGTTTAAACAAATGCATATAGCTATGTTAGTCCCTTGATTATAGATGTTAATTGCAGCAGTCTGTAAGCAATATATTTCCTGTTTTAAGAAGTTCATTATAAAAATGCCTATATGACCCATTTTGTTTGGCACCAATTTTCGTTCATGTTGATTATTCACTACTTGCTACTTGTTTGATATTTTATATAATAACTACATGACTTCTTTCTTTGCTACAGTTTCAGTTGATCAAGTCTATTTTATCTCTAAAGGTTACTCTTCTGCTGTCTTCAAGCATTTTTGTACCTCACTGTAGCCAGATATACATAAAATCCTTCAACCTCAGCTGTGCTTAAATAAGTTTTGCTAGCAATAGCTGTACCTGAGATTTTACATTTTCTTGTTTTGTATGTGTCATATAAGAAAAATAATTTTCATTATTTTCAGGTCAGTACAGTTGGCTTTTCTATTATTTTTTATTTTTATTTAATCATTTACTAATATATCTTTTTGAAGTGTTAATTCATTTTCTTCCTCGCCTTTATGTCTTCTCAATACATTACTGCCTTAATGCTTTCTTTAAGTTTGTCTGAAGTATATGACCTTTCCATCAGCTTCTGTCAGATGTTCTGTCACTAATGTGGGATTTGTGTCTTTTCTTCAGGAATAAACGTCTTGTAGATTCATCTACAACATCACTGGATCCACTTCCCCTTTCATTTCGCATACACACTGTAATTATCTCATCTATTTCTGTCAGACTTGCTGTTGCTACTTATGCACATATGAAATTCTAATGAGCTACCAGTTTCTAGTACATTTTTTATATACCTGGTGCTGGCATGTCCACTCTGATTAATTTATTTTTAAAATCACCATTTTTGGTAATCTGTTACTGCCACTACAGTAGTTTTCTCACTTACCGACAGCAGAAATTCATCCTGTGACACATCAGTAAATAAAACTTGTTTTTTTTTTCTTTTTTACTTATTCTTTATATGTTGAACAAATTAGATTCACCTGGTTGCTTTTTATACAATTATGAGTCTCAGCATTGACCATTTCTTTTATTATGTGAAATGCTCTGATTGTGAATTAGATCTGTCTCAAAATCTATCTTTCTGAGGTTATGGTACTTCTGTATAATAACCAGATATTTTACAATGCAAGGGTTATCTGACAGCCTAATGATTCAAGTCAGACATCAGCTGTTTAAGCTGATCCAGTGGTTGATTTCTGAACATACAAGTTTCATTAATACTAAATTGCCCACACAACTGTGAACAGAACATATATACAGCTAAATTAATACTTAGATGAATAAATGTCTCCTGTAACATTATGGATGTATTGTGGATTGTTACTGTTATTCTCAGATATGCTTTCTTCCTGACTCTGTCCATCAAACTGTTGAGAATCCAGAGCAGTGCTGCATAGTATATGCTGTTTGTGCATTATTAAAATTATTTTTTATAAAAGTCATACCTAAAAATGCAACAGTCTGTTGTTTGCCTTTCCATTAATCTTATAATGCATTATTTTCTTCAAAATATGCAGTATCTCTATCACTATGGCTTTAATATAAAATATTAACATATTTTTAATTAGATGCTTGATTTATATCCTTGACATGTTACCTTACACTGCATGCTGGCACATTTAAGGTGACAGTCCATTGCATACATTTGTAACCAAAGGATCAGTAAAATGTAGTCATTGTTATTGCTAAATAAAAATAATGTAGCATAGTAAAATGACAGTTATTATTGGTATTCAGGCTTTGAAAAAGAAGACGTTAAAGTAAAATAGCACGAAATCCTACTACACAAAGGCTAAAGCTGGAATGAAAATATACAGAAAAAATGGCTGAGATTTCATTGGAGTTTTTGGGATTTAAAGTTGCTAAAAAGAGTGTTTTAGCTCCTTTCCTTCACAAGTACCTAATTTAATTCATTTAAATGAACATTTAAAATTGATTTTGGAAAATACGTAAATCATAAACCTAATATTAAGCATGAAATCAGACTTTAAAATGTATATATTAATAATGCACATAAATCACTAATGTGTCTGTATGTTCTAAGTTCTACAACAGGGCCTCCAGTAGACTGCATGCTTTATTGATGTGTATATAAAATATCTATTTTACAAATTATGAAATGCATTGATGCTCTAAGGAATTGGCTATTGAATAGCTTATAAAAAAGGTCCTGTAGTAATGCTTTATGAACTGTCCTCTGACTGTTAGATCCATGTGGCAGTACTTTATGAACTGTCCTCTGACTGTTAGATCCACGTGGCAGTACTTTATGAACTGTCCTCTGACTGTTAGATCCATGTGGCAGTCTGGCTGGAAGTAAATGGCATCTCAGTCCACCAAACCTGCATGATGCATCACTCCCAGGGTGGTAAGTCTAATGTTTTTTGTGGGTCTTTTGTTAAATGCATATATCTCTGCCCTAATCTGCAGAATTGAAAGACACAGTTATGATAGTCCTACAGTCAGATCTATGCCGATAAATGACTGAGGTCCAGCAATATTTTTTTCAGAATTATGACTCATACAAATACTTGGATTATACTTCAGTTATTGTGTCAGCAGGGTAGTTACCTTTTCATGCAATATTCAAACCTCCAACTTAAAAAGTCACAGCAAATCCCTCTCTTGCTTCCTCAAGAGATCATTGATTCCAGCAAGGAAAACACTATTAAAAATTATAAAGCAGAGTATGAAGTTAATGTTACTACAGATTTCAAAGAAAACGATAAACCTTTCTTTAGCTATGTCAGAAAAATTGCTGCTTATTAGTAGCCTGATTAAATTTGTCTGCTACTCTGTGTCTTAGTTTTGGTTTTAGCACTTGTGCTTCAGGCCAGTTGTTTTACATTTAGGGTTTTTGTGGACAAACCCTCATCAAACTCTGCTCTCCCTAACTCCACCAAGTATTCAGAGCACTGCATTTCTGTAAATTTGTACAGAGCTGATATAGCAGAGAGCTAAATTCTCCTGTCTGTGAGCAGAGTCGGAACCTTTTTTCATCTTATATTCCAAACTGATAAGTATACTTTTTGCAACTCAGTATGCACTGTGCTGTATTTATATATTTGTTTCATTCTTTATATATTTGCTGTATTGTTTCTGCCCTTTGTTGTTGTCTGCACTTTGTTTCTCAGGGTAGATCAGAAGCTAGTTTCAGGTGGGGATTGTTGAGCCAGCCCATCTTAACTGTTTCTCATTGCCTGAGGTGTATTTTCTGTGTTGTACTTCCATTGCTAGAATCTCCTTGTGTTCTGACTGAGTGTGCTTCTCAAACAATCTGGAAATATAGAGCTGATAATTGTATTTGTTGGCACTTTTTAACACTTCAGAGTTCTGCACTGTCTTCATTTTTGCTTGACTGAATTTATATATCTGTTGGCGTTGTTCTCTGATACTCCAAGTGCCTCCATTTTGATTTTCTCCTAAGTTACTGTTTTCTGCATTTGTTTTTAGTCATTTATTTTTCATTTAATTGCATTTAGTTAAATTGTATTTGCTCTAATATTGCTGCACACTCAAGTGTGCTAGCTTGAATTGCATTTGAATTGTTTGACTGCTATTTTAGCTGCTTTTCTGTAAAAAAAAAAAGTTCTAAGCTTGTTTCTCGCCTTTCCTGTAACTAGTCTAGTCCAAACATAAGCTTCTCAGTCTTCCAAGCCTGTCTGCACTGGAGGGATGCCTTCTAGATTATCAGTGGGAGTAGTAAGCGCTAGGTAGCCTATCTACCACAAGAAGAGTAGTTTCTGCCCCAAAAATTGTAGTTTATTGGCCATTTGGGCAGTTTTTCCATCCCTTTCAACTTTCTTGTTTAAAAGCCTGTGTTTGCACTTGCTTCTCACCTTTCCTGTAACTAGTCTAGTCCAGATACAGATTTGCTGTATCCAGGACTGCTTGTAAGCTTCTGAGCCCTCAAGCCTTTCTGTGTTGGAAGGAAGACTTCTAGCTTATCAGTGGGAGTGATAAGCACTAGGTAGGCTATCTATCACAAGAGGAGTGGTTTCTGGCCCAGAAACTGTAGTTTATTAACCGTTTGGGCAGTTTTTCCATCCCTTTCAACTTTCTGGTGTAAAAGCCCGCATTTGCTCTTGTTTCCCACCTGTCCTATAAGTAGTGTAGCCCAGATATAGATTTGCTGTATCCAAGACTGAGCCCCCAAGCCTTTCTGTGCTGGAGGGAAGTATTCTAGCTTATCAGTGGGAGTGATAAGCACTAGGTAGCCTATCTACCACAAGAGGAGTGGTTTCTGGCCCAGAAATAATAGTTTATTGGTTGTTTGGGTATGTTTTTCCATCCCTTTCAACTTTCTAGTTTAAAAGCCCATGTTTGCATGTGTTTGCGCATGTTTAAGCTCCATGGATCCAGTTTTGATGTGCTGCAAACTGCAAGAGCATCAGGAAGGGGAAAATGATACTTTAAGTGCCTCCATTTTTATTTTTTCCTAATTTACTGCTTTATGTACTTGTTTTTAGTTATTTTTTTAATTTAATTGCATTTATTTAAACTGTATTTGCTTTAATATTGCTACACACTCAAGTCTGCTAGCTTGCACTGCATTTGAATTATTTTTATTGCTGTTTTTGCTGTTTTTCTGTTAAAGAAAAGTTCTAAGCTTGTTTCCCGGCTTTCCTCTAGCTAGTTTAGTCCAGATCCAGATTTACTGTTGTATCCAAGACTGTAAGCTTCTGAGACCCCACCCCAAGCCTTTCTGTTTTTGAGGGAAGCCTTCTAGCTTATCAGTGGGAGTGGTAATCACTAGGTAGCCTATCTAACACAAGAGGAGCAGTTTCTGTCCCAAATATTGTAGTTTATTGGTTGTTTGGCCAGTTTTTCCATCCCTTTCAACTTTCTGGTGTAAAAGCCCACATTTGCTTGCATTTACGCTTGTTTAAGCTCCACATAGTGGCGCTGAGCTGAGGAAATCTATTACTGGTGCCAGAAAGTCTGCTCTTCAGTTTTTTCCTTGAATCTTGCTCTTCAAGTAGCTTAATCACTTTTCACTTCAACAGGTTTTTGTAGCAATTATTGTAGCACACCTAAGTGCCATCAGCACTAGTTGTTCTTCATGGAAGTAGCTCCAGTACTTACTAGCTATGACCACCCCTCCTGGCATGATTAAAAGGCAGTTCCCTGTGCTTTCGCCTATTAACCTGGTGCACTTAGGCATTCTGAGGCAGTGTAGCAACTGCCTCATGTACACAGACAACCCTCTCCTCTTACCTCCCAACACTCAGACTTGTGAAAGATGCACTTATATCACCAAATTGGAAGCTATACACTCTCCAGTCAAGACTGGACTAGCTGGTCAAGAGGAGAAGGTCAACAGCTGCACCACACCACATGGAACACATAGCCCTTCAGAACACCATCACATCTCTTACATAAAAACACAAACCACACACCCACCTTCGCCGAGGCTCTCAATAGAAATTTACCCAAACAGCAGAGATCTCCAAGACAGAAACGCACTTGATCACCACAACACAGCAGGAACCACAGGACACATAGCTCACTTCCACAGTGTACCCCACAACCTAAGCCCCTAAGGCTAAACACCTTGCCCAATACACTAATCATAGTTGGCTCAATAGTGTGGCACACAGATGTCCCACTCACTAGGTTGAATAAGGAGAAGGTAACAGTTATCTGTCTATCAGGTGCCAGAATTTGAAACATAACACACGCACTCAGGTCACACAACAAGTACAAGTATGACTCTGTCATTGTCCATGTAGCTGTGAATAATCTGAGACCCACCTCCCTGGACTACATGAAAAGAGACATGGTGGAGCTCTCGGATTATGTGGACCAGGCAGGTATGACCCTAGCCCTGAACAGTATCCTACCATCACCCAGAATGATACCGCAATACAAACAAAAAATAACTGACTTCAACAATTGGCTAAGTTTCTGTTGTCATTCTAAGAGGATCTAGTATCTGTCTGCTTGGGATGACATGATTGACAGACCTTGATGCTTTGCCAGAGATGGCCTTCATCTGTCACCCCTGAGTTTCCAGGTACTGGCTAAGGCTCTTGCCACCCCTATAGTGCCTTTTTTAATCAGTGTTCCAAAGGCCAAATTACCACTGTAACAGCTATAAATAAATGCAATCTGAAGTTCATGCTGCCCAATGCTAGAAGTCTAAATTTCAAGATGCACTCACTCGAAGCACTCCTTAAAATGAAGAAAATTGACATTTGTGCTGTTACAGAGACCTGGTTTAAAGAGGCAGAAAGCACCCCTGCGCTACCAGACTATAACTCATTCCACAGCTTTTGGCCCCAAAACATGGACCGTAGCTCCAAAAGTGGTGGTGTCTCCATATTCATAAAGGATATGCACCCCTCCAGACTAGTAGCCCAGCATAATGCATCTGAGATACTTCAAGTACAACTAATATTGGGTAAGATGGCAATCCAGGTCATAGCCTGCTATGGGTCCCCAGCCATGTCCCTAGACTCTCACTCCATATTCCTAATCACCCTGGGATCTATCAAGGTCCAACCCAACACTCCTATACTAGGAGACTTTAACGACCCCTCCATCATCTGGGATAACTACTAAAGCACCAATACATTGGCCCAACACTTCCTGGAATTCATCAGTTCCAATGCCCTGGAACAGCTCATTCTGACCCCCACAAGAGGAAGCAACACCCTTAACCTGATTATTACTAACATGGGTGACCATTGCTCTACACCAGTAGTTAATCCCTCCCTGGTCAGATATGACCATAAACCAATCACCATAGAAATCCACATCTCACCCACACACACCCCACAAAGGTAACCATAGATTCATAGGTTCATAGATTAGTACTAAGCTAACTGCCCTTGTGAGCCAGCATAGCTAGCCCCAATCCCTTGTGAGACTCAAACCCCACACCTTGTGTTTGTAAGGCAAACACCTTAACCATTAGGCCACCCTCCCAACCCTCCCCACCTTGAAAAACTTCTCCAAAGCTGACACCTAATAACAGAGGTGGCTAACTTCACAGCACACATGCCAATATAAAATAGCTGCATGACTGCCCAATCACACACCAATGCACTGTACAAACATGTAGATAAATGCATGGAACTAGCCATACCCAACAGAACCAAGATGCTCTCCTCCAAAAAAAAGAAGCCAATTTGGTGGTCCCCTGCCATTAATAAACTCTACAACAGAAGGAAGAAACTGTTGCAAAAAAAGGTGAAGTCCCAAGACTGGAAAAACTCCCTTATTAGGCTCAACAAAAAGTTCAGCTCCCTCATCAAATCCTCTAAAGCCAGCTATGAAGGCAGAATTGCGGCAGACACTAATAACAATTAAAAAGCCTTCTATAGTTATATCAAGAACCTCCATGGCAGTACCCAGATTTGCTCTGAGTTACTGCACAATGGTACATCCTATACTGAGCCAACAGATATTGCCAACATACTGGCAACAGATTCAGTGCCAATTTTACCACTCTCTCCCCCCTCAAAGGACCAATCACAATACCGGAAGAATGCAAGGCACCCAGCATTACTACAGTATAGGTTAAGGCTGAATTGTCCAAGGCCAAGAATACAGCTTC
This sequence comes from Protopterus annectens, assembly GCF_019279795.1. Classification (NCBI taxonomy): domain Eukaryota; kingdom Metazoa; phylum Chordata; order Ceratodontiformes; family Protopteridae; genus Protopterus; species Protopterus annectens. Next base: position 426,141,217 of record NC_056735.1, read on the forward strand.
CATGGGACCCGATAAAATCCCTGGCTGTGTTCTACATGAACTACAAAATGAAATGGCACTACATCTGTGTGTTCTGTTCAGTCACCGCCTCACCTCAGGCTTTGTCCCTACTGAATGGCGTACGGCTGCAGTCAACCCTCTCCATAAAGGGGGAGCAACTACAGACCCTGGGAATTATCGCCACATTAGCCTGATGAGTCTGATATGTAAAGCTATGGAGCATATCATCATGGACCTGATTAATAAAGATATAGGAAATATCCAAGCCCTTGACCTCACACAATTTAGCTTTGTGAAAGGAGATAATGCCTGCTCAACCTGGTTGACTTCTTTGAGTCAGTCACCAGGGCTGTGAATGAAGGTAAGGCAGTGCATACAGCCTACCTCGATCTGGCCAAAGCCTTTTATACCATTCCTCACTCTGGAATTATTGATAAACTCACCAAACTAGGCATCAACCCCTATATCACTAGGTGGGCTGCAAATTGGCTCGCAGATAGAACACACAGTGTGAAAGTAGTAGACTCCAAGTCAGACTGCTGACCAGTCACGAGTTTATTCCCACAGGGATCAGTCCTGGATCCTCTGTTGTTCTGCATCTACTTCTCGAAAGTCCAGGAAAACATAAAGGGACTCTGGCTGGCCAGGTTCTCAGACAACTGTAAGCTGGGGGCCATTATTAACTCCCCAAGTGATGCAGATATCCTATATAAAGGCTTCACTGAGACCAATGACTGGTGTCAAAACCATGGTCTTAAGCTTAATGCCAAAAAATGTGTCGTCATCCCCTTTGGTAAAACTCAGTTCCCACTAATTACCACATCAATGGGAGCCCACTGAACACTGAAGGTGTTCTTAGAGCTCTGGGGATGCAGGTTGACAGCAACCTCTCATTTTACCACCACATTGCCACTGTGGTCAGAAAGTCCTTCTATGTAACACATCTCATTACCAAGGGTTTTGCATCCAGGATGAAAGGGGTAATTGTCTCTGTCTACTCCTCCCTCATTAGACCAATCATTAAGTATAATGCCCCATTTGGCATGTACCTCACTAGACACCTGCAACAGCTGGAGAGGCCACAGAGGTACCTCACAAAGAGGATCCTAGGCATTAAAGACCTGCCCTACAAGGACAGATTCAAAATACTCCAGCTGTTCTCTGTCTTATATCACCTACTTAGATGCGATCTTTGCTTGACTTGCAAAGCCATGTCTGACCTAGCTCTGTTAGAAGTGCTACATCTAAAGAAATCCCAATTCCTCAACACCACATACTCCATCATTACCACAATCAACAGAACATGCTGGAGGGACAGGTTCCTCACCCAGAGACTGCCCCTGTACTGGAATAGACTTCCCATACATGTCAAACAGAGCACCTTGCTGTCTCTCTTAAAGAGAAATCTTGATGAGTGGGTGGGTAATAGAAAGTTCACCCCAGGGAATAACTCCAGTGGCTCTACTTGATAGAGGCACTGGGAACTAACGTTGGCCGGCATGATGCCAGGGCACTTCTATGGGCTAGGCTTTTAAATGCTCCAGGACCATTAGCCTAGTAAACACCTATGAACCTATGAAATAAGGAATAATATCCAAGATCACTCATTCTGATCCCAAGGACATAGTTAACTTATCAGTAGATGTTTAGTACTTACTTCACTCCTCCATTGGTGCTGTTGCCCCCACTATAACTGAGAATTTAGTTTTCTATGAAATAATATTAAAACAAGTCTTATAATTCCTGTTAAAGGCTAAAATTAATACTTCCATGGCACTGGGAAACATACTAGACTGCATTCCCATCAGTGCCAAGTAAGCATTATCTGATCTGTACTTAAACTTTCAATCCTCAGCCTATCCACCGGATTTGTCCCTGATGCCTGGAAAACAGCCACTGTGATTCCTCTACACAAGACTGTCCCCTCTATAGTCTTGTTCTAGCTCCCAGTCAATTTGGGTTTGTAAAGGACAGGCCCTGTCTCCTGAAACTAGTAATCTTATTTCAAAAGAATGCAGAGACAGTGGACAGTAGTCATCCTATACACACTGCTTATCGCAGCCTGGCAAGATTTTTGACACTATCCACAATGCTGATATTACTGAAAAGCTAGACAAGCTAAATGCAAAACCATGCACTGCTCTGTGGATTGCAAATTGGCTATCCAAAAGGTCCCAAGTTGTGAAAGTTACTGGTTCCCGCTCTGAATGTAAAATTTTAGCTTTTAGGGTATGATGAGGATCAGTTCTGGGTTACTTTCCTGTTTGGCATTTATTTTGGAGATATCCAAGCCAATATCCCAGAAGTGTGATTGACCAAGTTTGCTGATCACTGCAAACTGAACACTATTATCAAGTCTTCCACTGATACCAAAATAGCTCTAGCAAGGGCTGGAATATGCATATACATGGTGTATCAAAAATGGTCTAAAACTAAATGAACAAGTGTGCATCATAGTGAAGTTTGGCAGAAAAAGTTGCTCCCATATCATATCATATGTTATAAATGGTACTTCCCTTTAGACTGATATGGTCGTAAGAGACCTAGGTACTTATCTGGATAAATGTTTTCCATTAAAACATAATCTTTATAGAAAGGAAAACGTTCTATCTGGCCCAGTTAAATTCCATCAGAATATCATTATGATCCAAAGAAGTCATCCCACAACTGTATTCTTCATTTATCAGACCCATCATTGAATACAATGCCCCCTTAATATGTACAAATCCAAACACATCTCTCAACTGGAAAGGCCCTAAAGATTCTAGCTAAGAAAATTAAAGTGCACAGTGGTACTGTCTGCTACTGTTGGCAAAAATTGGCAACAAATTTATGTCTAGCTTTTTGCTACCTGAAATGTCTGTGCTGCAAATTTCTAAAATATTCAACACCTTTCAGTGATATTGGCATTTATTTATACATATTCATCACATCTCGGGACATTTCATAATGCCGAGTATTTTGCAGGTTACTATAATGGCAGTAACATCTTTCCAAATGCATCCATCTTAGCAGTCTTTGTTTGGTGTTTTTAAACTACAAGACTATAATGTTCAGTACTGACATAATTCCTTCAGTTAGTCAGCAAAAGGTTAATATATATGGCTCTATGTAAAGGATAATGCTGTTACTGTATTTCAGGAGGGGTCATCTTCAGTACTAACTATCCAAAATTGTTTTGAATCCAACCTCTCATGTCCTGATTTTGCGCCTGTTGCTGAGCTTTTAACTCATTACATCCAAGTGATGCCTCCAGGTGCATCTGCAGTTAAATCCTACTGATGCCTCAAGGTATTAAATATTGCTTGTTTATATCTGCATCAATAATTCCAAAATCATGCTATGTATAAGGTTTTAAAAGATTTCATCTTAAAGCTTACCCAGTAGCAAACTCAACTACATTAATATTTGACCTCTGTCTAGTGGAGGTAAATAGATATTAACTGTTGTTTTTATGATATTAATTTATATAGATATAATTTTCATATTTTTCTAAATATCTCAACAACCAAGTAACACAGACAGAACTCCTTAGCCTCATATGAAAGCTTTCAGCTAGACAAATAAAATACTGCTGACAGTATGCGTGTAACTTGAGTGGTTGCTGAGATATTGTAAGCTGTTTACAAAACCTCACAAATGTAATTACTGTGTTTACTGTGACTTAGAAAATTCTGTTTACGACCTAGAACCTAAACAATACTATCACGATAAAAATAGTTTGTGCCGAAGAGTTTGCCACTTATACATCTTTTCTAACCCCTATGGCTCCAGAGATATGAACATCTGTTTGAAATGTGAGGATATAATTTGATTCTGTCAAAAGGCTTAGGCTCTGCCCATTGGAACTTACATTGCAAACTTCCCAAGCTCCATTGGAGTGAATGAGTTATACAGATTGATAAATCTTTATAGTTAGTAATAAAGGCATATTGTTTTTCAATATATAATATTATTTTCACTATCCTAACATCTCCATACCTATTCTTTCATTTCAGTCTGCTTATTGTTTTGGCTACTAAATTTTATACAGGTAATGTATTCATGAATGTAGCAAGTAGAACTATATTTTCACTGTTTGCATAATGCCAGGTATGTGCTTTTTTCTGAAATAGGGGCATTGGATCAGTGCTCTACGATGATAAATAATTTAATAAATAACATTTTCCATCTGCTGTAAACTTTGAATCAGTTATCATCTGCTGTTGTAGCTTTGTTATTAAAGGCTGTTATTTAAGCTATTTTATATTGGTCTGTGTGTGTGTGTGTGTGTGTGTGTGTGTGTGTGTGTGTGTGTGTGTGTGTGTGTGTGTGTGTGTGTGTATCTATATATATATATATATATATATATATATATATATATCTATATATATATATATATATATATATATATATATATATATATATATATTGATGCCAGAAGACCAAAAGTTCAAAAGATTTAAAACCAAAATATCTGAAACTGAAAATATTTTTAATGCAGGGGCAAGCTCCCTTGCACCCCTCATGTGGGGGGGGATATGCCCCCCCTGTTGAATATATATGCCAAATCCAAGACTGCACAACACTGGAGAAAGAACAACTTCCATTTTTGATATTATGAGTTTTAGATATTTTGATTTTCAGTCTTTTTAGCTTTCAAACTTCTGCAGGAGATCTGTTTAACCATTGAATAACATTTGCATCTAATGGATAAACATTGAACCCTATCCATTGAATGTTCATTCAGAGATCATTCATTTCAGTGAATGGAAAAGTAAGTAGTTCATAGGGTCATAGGATCATAGGAAGTTACTAGGTTAATGGCTCTAGGGTTCTTACAAGCCTAGCCAAGTTCTACTCTTATTTCCACAATTAGCACCTATCGCCGCTGTCCAAGAGGGACGCAGGTGGAACCCCTGAGGTGGATTTATGGTTACCCATCCAATCGTTCAGATTGCTTTTGAAGAGGGCCAATGAGGTGCTTTGTTTGACATGAAGTGAAAGTCTGTTCCAAAGGTGTGATAACCTCTGGGAGACAGGTCTGTCCCTCCAGAAGGGTCTATTAATGTCACATACCAGGTTAAGGTCTTTAGAGTGAGTAACCCGTGTATCATTTGAATTGTGGATATGCAGCATTTCCAGTAAAACAATGTCAGAGATTGCCTTATATACAAGCAGAGATTGCCTCTGAGTAGTCTGTTTGAAACAGAATAAAGTGGCAGTGATTTCAGATGATTCACATAAGACAGATGCTGAAGACCTTCAATTACCCTTGTGAGAAATCTTTGTGGTCTCTCCAATTTCTATAGGTGTTTGGAAACGTCCATAACAAAAGGGCCATTGTAATCGATTATTGGCCTGATAAGAGAAGAGTACAGGGAGGTTATAACTTTGTTTTTTCTAGAGGCAATGCCTTACTTATGGGATGAGTACTACATAATGCCCTTCTTACCATTGTGGAGACACAGTGATCAAAGATAAGGTTGCTGTCAACCTGTGTGCCCAGGTATCTCACCACTGAGTGCATACTTAAGGTGTTGCTATTGATGTGGTAGCTAGCAGGAACATCGCTTTTACTGAAAGGGATGATAAAACATTTTTTGCATTCAGTTTAAGGCCATTACTTTGGCAACAATCATTTTTTTGTGTAAGACCCTCTTGTAGGATGTTGACATCATGTGGAGATTTTATGACCACTCCCAGTTTCCAGTCATCAGCAAACTTTGTCAGCCACAGACCTTTCGTTTTTGCTTGAACTTCAGAGAAATAGATTCCAAACAGTAGAGCTCCCAGGACTGATACCTGTGGAACACCACTGGTTACAGGTCTGCTGATGGAGGTGGATTCTCCTATTATGACTATATGTGTTCTATCAGTGAACCAGTTAGCAACCCATCTAATGGTATAAGGGTTGATACCTAGCTGGGTGAGTTTGTCAATGATGCCTGAGTGGAGATAGTGTCAAAAACCTTGGCTAAGTTTAGGTAGGCTGTATGCACAGATTTCCCCTCGTCCAGGTCCTTGGTGACTGTCTTGAAGAAGTCCACCAAGTTTAACAGGCATGATCTCCCTTTGACAAATCCAAACTGAGTAGGGTCAAGTATTTGGAGATTACCTATATCTTTGCTGATAATGTCCATGATGATTCACTCCATGTTCTTGTAGATAAGGCTAGTCAGGCTAATAGGTCTATAGTTTACTGGCTCAGTGGAAGCACCACCTTTGTGCAAGGGAATAATGGTGGCCATTTTCCATTCATTTGGGATGAAGTCGGTGCTTAGATTATGATTGAAAAGACTACCCAGTGGTCTTGCTAAATCTTGTTGCAGCCCATGTAGGACACAGGCTGGGATGTTATCAAGTCACATAGATACTGTGGTTTTTGGCCTTAAAGAGGGCATTTATCACCCGCTCTTTAGAGATACAAGTTAGGGGACAGGTGGTAAGCATGTCATAGGGTACGTGTGGCAGGGACAGGGGAGTGAAGTTTTCACAGAACCTGTTGGCCAACAGGTTAGCTATGTCCACAAGCTCAGCATATGTGGTATCATTAACTACCACTTTGGCACAAATCTGGGCCTTTCCTTTTAGGTTATGGATGTAACTAAAGAACGCCTTATGGCTGTTCTGAGTTGAGGAAGCTAATTTGGATTCATAATTTGCTTTGGAGGACTTCACAAGAAGTCTTACTTGCTTGTTTAAGATGAGGAGGGAGTGTTTACAGTTTAGGACTCACTCCCTCTTACTCTTAAACAGCATTTCTTACTCTTATTGTATAGTCTGTTAATGGCAGTTGTCCACCAGGCAGGTTTGCTGTTCCTTGAGGAGCTAGTTTTGGTCCTATCAGATATGGCCAAGTCAATGCAGTTATACAGGTGTTTGCGTAAAGCAGAGGTTTAGAACTTGGCATAGTTGCCAGTTCCATCTGAAGGGTGAGTTGCAGTGAAGATATTTATACCATCCTGTAAGAAGTTATAATCTGTTTTGGAGAAGTTTTTAATTTAGTTGCTGCTGGGGGGAGGTCAGGTGTGACAGTTACTTTGAATGAAACTGATTTATGGTAAGATCTCACCAGGGAAGATCTCACAGTGGGGGTGGTACAGTGGTCCCCCATATTTGTAAACACCAGATCCAGGATGCTGGCACCCCTTGTGGGGCTGTCAACAGGCTGGTCAAGGACACTGGAGTTAAAGTCAAGAAACCTTTGGGCGTAATTCACCTAGTCAATGGATGGGTAGTTAAAGTCACTCAAATCCATGATGTTTGGATGTACCTTGATAGACTCAAGTAGATGCAAATAGGCAGAGTTGTTGTCCTAATTCATGGAGGGGGTCCTGTAGCTGGCAATGACTTGAATATGTGTCCAACCAACAGTTAATTGCACATGAAGTATCTCCAGGGAATCATACTGTTTAAATAAATATAAAAAATACTGGCCCAACAAGATGAAGCAGCAAAACAGATTCATCTTGTTGGGCCAATACTTTTTGTATTTGGGTTTCAGTTTATACTGGTAGAAGTGGTTCTTGGTTTAATCATACTGTTTAACCAAAACTTCCCTGTCTGCCCTTTACCCCACTGTAGTGCGGTCTTGGAATTGGTATATATGGGTGTCTGTGTGTGCGTGTGTGTGTGTGTGTGTGTGTGTGTGTGTGTGTGTGTGTGTGTGTGTGTGTGTGTGTGTATATATATATATATATATATATATATATATATAGAGAGAGAGAGAGAGAATGCCGCCTTATCAATCATTCAAAGTAATAATGTTGTAAAAATCCCTTGAATGTTGAAAATATCAACAGTATAATGTCTGAAAGGCAGTATGAATTTGCGATTTAGAATGCAACATTATGCTGCCACTGTGCAAAACAAACCAAAAACCAGTAAACAAGTACTTCAAAATGCAGGAACTGCAGAGCAAGGTACCACATGAACGTTTTCTCATTCAGGAACACCAAAGCTTTATTTTACAACCACAAATAAGCACTTTCGTCTCAAATTACCTTTAAAAGAGACTCTCCCTTTTAAAGGTAATTTGAGATGAAAGCGCTTATTTGTTGTTGTAAAATAAAACTTTGGTGTTCCTGAAGGAGAAGAAGTTCTTGTGGTACCTTGCTCTGCAATTCCTGCATTTTGAAGTACTTATTATGCTGCCACTCACATTTCTGTAGATGATGTCCCGTCGGCATTATGACATTGATGACCTGTGCTGCCACTGATTTAAAAAGAAAGTTGTCAGTAGAAGCATTGCCTAATACAGAAAATTGTCTGACTGTCAATGGAGAATTACTATACAATCTGATGTCGTTAAGTGCACAATACCTTGATAAACAATAGTGCAATAGATGTGGTGCTGGTAGGCAGACTTGACTCTTGTGTATAGTCTCTATATAGGTGTATATTTCTGAGCATGAGTGCACAGCTGTATGAAGGTGATTCATGCATTATTGGTGTACAATATGATTATTTAATGTCTCAGAAAGGAGGGAAAATACTGTGTGTGGATGGATACCAATATTACTTAGAAAAGAATAAGGATGCTAAACATTATTGGTGCTGCATAATGAAAAACCATGACAAATGTAAAGGTCGCTGTGCCACTGAATTTGAAGGAGATAAAAGTACTGCACACTTCCATGCACCTGATATAGTGAAGTGCGAACAAGTGAAAGTCAGGGAAAAATCAAATGTAGAGCTGAAGAAACACTAGAGAACCCTTGTAAAATCGTTTCCAAGTTCCTTGCAGGTACTTCAATAGACATAGTGACAACATTGCCTAATACAGAGGCATTAAAGTAGTCCATATGTATTATACAATGGAAAAGTAGTGCTAATCCCATTAGAGAATTAAATAATTTGAAATAATTGACTCCCAATATGCTACTCCTTAAACATGTCCAGTTTATAATAGAACACACTGTAATTCATAGTAGTAGTGCAGAAATGTTGGTTCTAACCATTGAAGGTAATTTGAGAGTGTTATGTGCATCTGAATTCATATTAGTGGATGTCACATTCCCTATCAGTACAAAGGAATGTAAACAAATTTATTTCCATACATTACTGTTTACACATAGGGAACCACAGGAAGGTTTACCAGCTGTGTATAGTATTTTCCAATCAAAAAGGGAAGAATGATACGTTTATTTCTGGAAATTGTTCTGTCCCTTTGTGAGCGGTTTGAGTTGCATTTGAAACCAGAAATGGTGCTCAGTGATTTTGAAAAGGGTGTGATTAACAGCATACATAGAAATCTCCCAGAAAGTGTCCCAAAAGGCTGCTGGTTCCACTTATGTCAAATCATTTGGCGACAGATTCAACGTTTAAACTTGACATCACTATTTGGAAATGATACCAAATTTGCCTTACTTTGTAAATAAATTCCTGGCTTAGCATTTGTTTCTCCTGAGAATGTATTGGCCACATTTAGTAGTAAAGAGACTGCTATGCCAGATTCCGTGAGGGAAGTCTGTGAGTTCTTCAAAAATAATTATATATTAGGGAGGCCAATGAGGTATGGAATATGGAGTTGTACCTCTGAGAGGCAACCTCCATTATTCGATATTACATTTTGGAATCAGTGTGGGATACATGCAGCAAAGGGTATACCTGTAGTCAAAACGCTGTAGAAGGTTGGCAGTGTCAGTTACTTAGTCTACTCAGGAAAAAGCAATTATTTATGTTGGATGTTTTACATACCATAATGTTGGAACAAAATCATATTGACGATATAAAAAATAGGATGTTGTTGTTTTGTGTGCCTCTGTCTCTTAAGAGACTCCTAAATCTCCTAAGAGAAGCAGATTACTTGACAAAGAAGTGATGTTTGCGAAGGTGATAGCACATCGGGAGCAGTTTGCTCCAGAGGGTTTGTACAGCTAGTTGCTCATCATTGCTCATTTTAACTGTGATTACCATTTTTGGTTAATGCTTGAGAGATACTGTGCTATCTCTATCATTTTGTTTGACATTTCCTGTATTTCATAAATGCTGCGTATTTGTGTGGTAAGTTAAATATTGGTGACGGTGTACGATACGGATTATTTCGTATTGTTTGGAGCACGGTTCAGGGGTTGCTGCTTTCAATACTGCATCTTGTATAAATAGAGCATTATTTTTGCATTACACAGGTGAAATGTCACATGGGATACTATTCAGTGTTGTAACGTCTTACATTCAGTCTAGCGGATGTCGAATCAGGATTCTTAATGTTGAGTTCACACAAGCAGTGCCAAATTTGAAATTTTCACCATCATTCACCAACATTTTCTAACAAAATATTTAACATTATAGTGGAAAGCACATCTGATAGTCTGTATTATAATAGTAAACCTTCATTAACTCTATATCACAAGCTAGGGAAATTAGCAAACTAATTTCCACCCTATTCCTCAACATTTCTAAAGCCTACAACATCATATCCTCCCCTCTGCTTCTAACTAAACTTTCTAAACTTAATCTGTCCCCTTCAACCATTTCCTAATTTGCAAGTTACCTCTCTGATTGGCAATAGTCTGTTAGATGACTCTCTAGTACATCACCTGCCCAACCTATCAAAATGGCAGTACCACAAGCATCTATCCTTAGCCCTCTTCTGTTAACATTTTTACTAATGAATTGTATACTTCCTGTCCTCAGTCATCCCTCATGCAATATGCTGAAGATTCTACAGTCATTACTATAGCTGTCTCCCTCTCAAAACTAAATACTCTCATGCAAAAATGCTTCCTATCAGTCAAAAAACAGGCTCACTCAGAATCAGCTGATTCTTTACCCCCAAAAAACTAAACTCCCGCTTTTCACCCCAAACCCTAAGTCATCTCAAATCTTCCTGCTCTATATTTTCCCTAAATAATACAGCTATATCAGTTAAGTCTTACACCAAGCTTCTGGGGTCATCATAGATGACAACTTAGATTTGATCTACATATCATCTATAACATTACAAAAAAACATCAAAAACTCAGACTTCTGTATCATAATAAAAAATTTCTTGTGACTAGTTCCAAAATCTCACTATCCCATGCTTACCTCCTTCCAAGTCTCTTCTATGGCTCTCAAATCATCACAGACCTACAATACTCTCTCCTTCCTAAACTAGAAAATACTTACAACAAAATTGCTAGATTCGGAGCAGGTCAGACCTACCAGTCTCACCACTGCCTTGCCCTCAAAAGCCTAAACTGGTTAGAATTTCCTCATCAACTTCTCTTCTCTCAGCTTCAGATCATACATTCTATTTTGTTACCAGCCATCCTACTGCCCTTGCCTGGCATCAGTAGTCTCCTACTATATGCCCCCCTAGATCTCTCCGAAGTTTTGAACAAAACCAAAAAGCAAAACTGGGCAAAACTTGTATAGCTACTCTCCTGTCCAAGCTTGGAACAAACTTTCACTACACATCAAAAATATTACTCACCCACAGAGATTCAAGACTGCTGCCAAAAACCTTCTAAATGGTACTTGGCTCTGTCACTGTACACACCCACCATGACAGGATCCTAGTCCCCTCCATCCTTCCTCTCATCTAGCCTCCTCACTTTCTCTCATGTTCACTTTTTGCTTTGAAATTCAACCCCCTACTCCTACAAGACTTACAATAACTTCAGCTTCGACTCTCTGGCCTCTACTCACCTATCCACTTATTCCTCCTTTCCAAATACTGAAAGAATTTCTCTCTTACTTGAGCTCTATCTACAAATTCTGGTGCCATCAGGCACATATATTTTCCACTGTGCCACTCAAAGTGCCATGGTATATGCTTGTATATAACTACCGATGTACAAAGGATTCCACCCTGGATTTGTTTTACAGTCAGACTCTTGTATTTGCTACTGTACCACTCAAAGTGCGTAGTATATGCCTGTATATAATTTCTGATATGCAAATGTTTCTACTTAGTATTTGTTTATACTATTTGTCTGTACACTTTGGATTTGTTATACTATTTGTTTGTACTAATTGTGGAGCTTTTCTCCCCGAGTCTCTGCTGAAAAAGGGCTTTTTCGCTTAGTCAGACTAACCCAGTCAACAAGTGTCAAATAAATAAATAAATAATATGCACTAGCTCACTGGTATATCCATCTCCATTCAAGTCAAACCATACATTTGTAAACCTCTCATTCAAAATCTGCCAACTAGCTGATGCAACTATCTCAGTTTTCAAAGATTTCAAATGCACAAACTTCCTATTATTCTATGATGAAGTCTCAAAATTCAAGTACAACTGTTACACTCAAAATGTGGACATAGCAAGTAGTTATGTAAATACATTCTATACTCTCCTAGAAAAGTCTATAAATCTGTCAGTCCCTAACAAAACTAAACAAAATAGAAAGGATAAGCATAAACCAGAGTGGCACTCTACATCCATAAATGAATATTACAATAAAAAGAAAAAAACTTAGAAAATGTAGCAAAAAATAAATAAATAAAACACAAACCAAGGTTAACATCAAAAGGTTATCCAAAGTGCTAAACAAAAAAAAATCTGGTGAACAAAGGTTTCCATGAATTTAGAGTGACATTGGAAGCTAAGAATAATCAGAAATCCTTCTTTATTTATGTCAAGAAGTCACGAAACAGTACCTAACACTGATCTAATTTTATTCATAATGGTCCTACCTACTCTGATTCAATATATATTGCCATATTAACAAACAAATTTAGTGCAAATTTTACCCCAAAGGCATCTATATAAAACTCACGTATACCTAAGGACCTCAAACTCCCTATCATCACAAATGAACACTTGTTAAAAGTACCCTACAAGACAATAATAATAATAATAAGTTAGTACTAGGCTAACTGCTATTGTAGGCCATTTTAAGCCTAGCCCTTAACCCCATCTGACAATCAAGCCTTGGACCTTTTGTTTATAAGGTAAACACCTTAACCATTATGCCAAACCCCCACGCCAAAAAACACCTACTCTATGGGACCTGATAACAGGCCAGGCTGCCCGCTGAGTAGCACTAAACATGCACTGGTGGAACCACTCCTACATGTGTTTATCTTGAACTTATCCACTGGCTCTGTCCCTGAGATTTGGTGCACAGCAGTTGTGATGCCACTCCACAAGGTAGCGTCACCACAGACCTTGGAACTGCAGACCTCTCAGCCTGATGTGCCTCATCAGTAAGGCCATGTACATAGACTTTGCCAAGACATTTCATACTGTACCACATGCCAACATTGCCAACAAGCTAAACTGCACTCCAACTTGATCACTATGTAGTTGTATGAATGGCTAATTTGCTGAGGGGACAGAATCCGCACTGTGAGGGTATAAGATGTGTCCTCAGACAGTATGAATGTAACCAGTTTGGTACCATCAGGATCTGTGCTGGAACATCTGCTAGCTGGAATATACTTCTCTGACCTCCATATTAAAAATGGGAAACTCTGGTAAACCAGTTTTGCACATAACTGTAATCTGGGCACTATACTTAAACCCCTTCTGATATGTATAAGCTACAAAATAGGGCTACATAGTGATGCAGTGGTTAGTGTTCTCTGGTTCAGTTCTCAGCTGGGGTGCCTTCTGTGCAGAGTCTGCATGTCCTCTCTGTGTTTGAGTGGGTTTCCTTTGGGTGATCCGACTTCCTCCCACATTTCAAAAGACATGAGTCTGGAGCATTTCTCCCCAGGCCTCCACTGAGAATGGGCTCTGTCCCAGTCTGACTTTTCCACTAAACAAATGTTAAAAAAAAAATTAACTTACACATGTAAATATATGGAGCTCTGAAAACAGACTAAAATTAAATGTCAGAAATTGCAGCATTATTTTATTTGGCAAACAAACCCTCAGCCCAACTTACAGTATATAAACTACCCATCTCCAAAATGAAAATCCTTTGAGAGACTTCAGAACAAGGGTAGATAACACCCTCTCTTTTGATCATCATGTTGCAACAGGAAATCATTATTTTTGCCAATGCTGACCACAAAGGGTAGTTCCTGTAGATTCAAAGACACCCTTATCCCTCTGTACTCTAATGATTAGGCCTGTCACCAAATAAAATAACCCCTTTGTGATGTATCTTTCTAAACATGTCAAGCAGGAGAGACCTCAATGGTTCCTGGCAAAAAAGATCAAGGACCTGAGCTACTAAGATAGGCTGGAGGCCTTGTCCCTGTATTCCATGTACTATAGACTCCTTATGGGTGATCTGTGCCTTGCCTTCCAGATCATTAGGGATCTTGGCAGTCCAAGACCATTTTGTCTCCCCAAATCAAACAGTCCAATGAAAACTAGAACCAGAGAACTGAACCTGCTTCAACAAATAAACAAATTACTGTGGAGAGCCAATTTTTTCACACAACTACTCCATTGAAACAATCTTCCTCTTTAGATCAAGCAATGTGACACACAATCTTCCTTTAAGAAGGAATTAGACAATTAGACAATTATATGGGAATTCATAAATTCAACCCTGGTATTACTGACCTATCCTTCCTTGAAAAATGAGGTAAGGTCTGAGGTGTAAGGGTGGGCAGGATAGATTATTTGTTTAAAGGCAGAGATGTGACATTTTCACAGTCATCAAGGTTGCATTGTACACAATAAAAGGCTGTCTGAGGCTGTCTCAGCAAGATGTACATGATAGCAACTGATTATTATCTCAGTGACGCAGTGAGTAGCTTTATCATCTCCCAACACTTGGCTCTGCATTGGTATTTAGGCTATAATTCCTTCTCTGTAACATTTGCATATGCTTCCTGTCACTGTGTGTATTTTAACCAGATGCATTGATTTCCTCCGTTTGACCCACAGCTATGCAATGTATGCCTGTGGCCATCTGTGCATTTACTTTGATAACACCAGAGGGGTGCATGGAAGGTTGTTATTTTTTATTTTTTTATTTTTTCTGAGGGGTTAGAAAAGTCAACACTAATCCCAGATGGGATTTATATGTTCTTGCAAGCATCTGTCTTCTCAGTTTATTGGAAACTACTTTGTCAACTTTGAACATTAGGATTTACACAAAACATATTATTTTCTTGAAAGAAAAAAAAAGACAAGTGCTTTGATTGTGACAGTGTTTATGGTTTTTGCTCAGGCCAAGAGGTTGGAAAAAAACTTTAAGATGTACCTCAGATTATGAAGATCCCAATTAACTTTGGGGAGTTATAACCCTTAGGCCCGTGGTTTAATTCACATATTTCTTCCACACTTATTACAGTGGAGTCTTCACCAGTTAGCATGTGATAAAGAAAGAAAGGAAATGCTCAAAAGTAAAACAAAGTGTAGAAAAATCAGGAAAGAAGGAAACTTTCTAGATGGTGTTGGGCCCGGATGGAAAAAAGAAGGGGAACTGCAGTGAGAGAAAGGGTATGCATGAGGGACTAGTGTGCAATAGAAGGGCCCAATGCTTTCCTTCAGCTAGGGGTTCAGTTCATCTAAGGACAGCCTTGTTGATAACTGTCAGACAGCTGATGTGTACATAGTCAATAAAGCAGCTTGTCCTAGAACAATCTATGAATGAAAGTGACTGATCCCATCTTCTCTGTGATCACAGGTGGATGGGCATTGACATGTCATAACATAGCCTGATGTCATTCCAATTAGCCTTATCCATTCAGTTGCTTCTTGCTACCAACCCCCAACACACACACACACATACACACACACACACACACACACACACACACACACACACACACACACACACACACACACACACACACACACACACACACACACACACACACACAAACACACACACTTTGATGTTATAAGCCACCACCGATGGATTTGGTATTCACTACTATGGATCTTTATAAGTGTCATATCAACAGCAAAAGGCAAGAAACTCAAGGTTATTATGCAGCTTCAGTTCCACACAAAATAGAAATAAACTCAGAACACAAGTTACCATCAGTGTTTCTTCTTCTCAACAGATAGAAAGGTTATATACATTATATGTACTTAATAGTCTTAAAAGTTCAAACACATTTATACATATACATGTGGAAAGCTGTACATAAAAATAAAACTTCTGTCATCCAGTCTCCACTAGTGAGAGAGAAGGTCTCTCTAAAAAACTTATGTACAATTTACAATATGTCTGGAGCACATACTTAACATTCTTGAATGCATTGCAATGCAACAACTTCAGGATATGATTTAAATTTTGAACATATTTTAGTAAGTACATTTACATAACAGCTTTTAAGATAATCATGCAATATTTAGGAAAACATATTTCCATTTTCCAGAAAGTATTGGGAAATCTCAAATTTGGACTGTCAGAGGATTTAAAAATGGGATTTTCATGGAATTTGGCATTTTAGAAATTATAACTAATTCTCTACAAGATGTACTCTTATTTTTTATTTATGCACATCTGCAAGTCAAATGGCATCATAAATACTTGCTATAGAGATTTAAACTTCTGCAACATCAATAGAACAGTTTGGAGGGACAGGTATTGCTCATAGAGGATACTGCTGCTGTGGAAATAGACTCCCTATCCACATAAAACAAAGTCCAGCCTTGTCCATATTCAAATACAACTTAGTGCTATGGATGGGAAACAGAAAATTTACCTCAAGACTGCTCCCTGTACTACTAATGAACAGATGCAGCTCCAAATACTTTATCCCATGTATAGGTCCCCTCAAATTATCTATGGTATGATCCCAGTTATTCTCATTAAGGATAATATATAATTATAGAGGATTCACTTTATATCCTCGAAATACTGAAATGTCGAAATTCAGTATTTCGAAGTTATAAAGTCAAAAATTTAAAACCACGAAAACTCAGAACTGCAAAATTCAAAATCTCGCACACCGGAGATTTTGATTTCCGCGCTTCTACTCCACACACACATACACACACACACACACACACACACACACACACACACACACACACACACACACACACACACACTTTACTCCCCACACACAAACACAAGCTTTCTACTACATAAAAGCAGGTGGGCAAGCCCCCCTGCATCCCCTACTTAAATATTCTCACTCCAAGGTCACACAACATAAAAACACACACAAAACAACATCACACAAGCTACATTCTTCTCGCACACACACACATCACAGCAACAAAACACACTGACACACACCACAGCCCCTACCCAAAACCCTTAACACACACACACTTACCTGAATCTATAACCACAGAGAAACCTCAGAAGCGCAAAATTCAAAACCTCCGGTATTCGAGGTTTTGAATTTCGCACTTATGAGCTTTTGCTCTTCTCAGGATTCCACTTTATTGTCATGAAATACTGAATTTTGATATTTCAGTATTTCGAGCTTCTAAAGTTAATCCATATATAGACCATGGGATGAGTAAAGCCAATCTATAACCAAATGGGATATGTTATTTCAAGCACAAAAAGGAAAACTGTCAAGGATTAAAATGGCCCACAAGACAGCTAGCCTAGTGCTCACCTATGAACATATGCACCTACGATGTCATCAGTTTGCATTATTAAATGTTTTTACCTAGAATCAGTCTTAATGTTCTGTATATACTGACACAGAAGAAAACTATCATGAAATCATCTATTCAGCCAGATAAGCCAAATCAAAGCCAGAGACCAATGGATTGACAGATACCACACCACATCATCCTCACATCCATCTTCTAAACATCGTCTTGCATGAACTTGGCGATAACTTCATCGGTAGCCATTGTTGGTAGGTGAAGAATAGCTACATCTTGAGAGTAATAACCCATTCCTAGAGGGTAGATGTTAATTTCAGACTCACACAGATTGGCGACTATTTTCTGCTAGCTACCCTTTGATAATAGATTATGTAGAAATGTTTTCTCCTCTGGGATGGTTTATGTAAAACTGGCAGGTAGACTCAAGGTTTACAAAATCCATGTTGGTACTGGGTAACAATACCAACATTTTGATTCTGTGTTCCATGTACTGGGAGTTTAACCTATCATTCTCATCCTCCAATGTTTGGTATAGTACTCACTGAACCTATTAAAATGCTTTTTTAACACTTTCATCACATTTGTTCCCAGTGGCTATTACATTTGCCAGCTTGCAAACAACAGCAAAATGTCCCATTTTGTTGCATCTTGTTGCATTTCTTATACTTTCTGAAAAATGAAGCACATTGCTCTGTCCCAATGTGTGAATGCTTAAATCACATACATTTGCCAAGCTTATATTTACTCTGCTTCTCATGCATAAACTTGCTTTGACCATTATAAGACTTTTAGTGAATTTGCTATTTTTATTGTGTTTTATCTCACATACATCATTTGCTATGGGTTTTACCATTTTGTCACATTACTAATTTAACCTCTTTGTCTAATTCAGACTCTCTAGCAATCTGAATTGCCTTTTCCAAACTTAAATTGACTTACGGGTGGAACTTTTGAAGCACATCAGTAATAGCTACCCCAGTCACTATTCTGTCTCTACTTTATATTTTGTAAGGTTAAATCTACACAGTGCAGACAGTTCATAGAAGTTTTCATAGAAGTGGAAAATGCTTCTACTGACTTCCTTAGACTGAACAGATCTATGAAGGTATGCCCTTTCATGACTAAAACTTCTTAACACAAAATATTCATTGAGCTCACTTATTATTGACTCAATAACCAGGGATACTCATGGTGCTAGCTGCAGGGCTGCCCCCAAGCTAAAAAGAGAAGAAAATTAAAAAGAAATGTGCTGACTGACCCAGTCCTTAAATTAAAAATAATAGTTATCTTTCTGTTGTGTCCCGAGGAGATCCGAAACAAAAAAAAATCCTGCTTCTTTCATTTACCAAGCGATTTTGGAAACAGCTTGACATTAGGCTTCCTGATCATCAGTCGGGTTTGATCAGTAGCATTTGGCAGTGTAAGAAGTGTTGCTCAATGAGCAACTCGCTGGACTGCTGCATGAAGCAGCAAGGAGCCCTTCCTATTAGCTCAGGCCATTTCATTTGACTGAGGCAGTTGAGGCAAAAATAAGGAAGTAGTTAATGTGGAAAAGGAGGCAACTTTTTTTTTTTTAATTTATTTTAAAATATTTTTTTTCAAGCACTATGTGTGCTACGGCTAGGATGTGGGAAGAACGTAACTACATAAAGTGTGTGAGTGTATGCATATGAGTGTGCATACATGTACAAACTAGTAAAAGGGTCATTGGGGCAAATGTTTCATTTTGATGTCAGTGAAGTGCTTGTGCAACAAGGTTGGCTTTAATTGAATGCAGTGATTGTGGATAAGATTGGCTGACACTGCTGTCATTTGCTTAAAAAAATATTATTATTAATAAAGTATTTATTATTAATAAACTATTATTCTGCCATTGCAGAAGTAGTGTGCATACTTTTTATTTCATTTTTGGCAATAGTCAAGCAACAGCATTGCACTCAACAAGTAGCTACCTATGGTGGCACAGGCATCGGCAGAGTTATGCACTGAGTTTTGCTGCCATATAAGAGCACTTTTTTCTCCTGTTGAGTTTTTGACTGCTCATTCCTTCTATATGCAATCCACTACTCCTTGTGAATTTTATCCAAATACATTATTTCCTTCTCCCAGACACTCAGCAGTATAATATATGCCTATGGCCATTTGTTCTTTTTTCTTTGCATCCCAATCTAACACTAGGGAAGTACACAGAAGATAACTGTATTTTTGGAAGAATAGGAAGGCAGGCACTATTCCCAGAAAGACTGAATATATTTCCTTATTCATGATGTTTTGTTTAGGCCATCATTATTAAGTCAAAAGTTAGTTTGAAAAAAAATCTAAGATGTACCTCAGTGCATCTATAACTTTATGACTTCTGGGGTGCTAGCAAACCTCCATCTTTCTTCATTTTCTTCTTATAGACAAATTACAGTGGAGTCCTGGCCAGTTATAGCATGTTAAAAGCATGGGGGGGGGGGGGGGGGAGTAAGATGAAGTATGAAAAGGCAAAAATGAAGTAATCTGTCTTGATGTTGTAGGGCCAGGATTAGGAGAAAACAAAGGAGGGCACTAGGGGATTGCAGGGGAGACTGGTGCTTAACAGGAGAACTCATCGAGTGTTGATTATAGCTAAACATCTAAGGTTTATATAGTCAGTAAACTGCCTATAATGAGTGGGTTTGTACTGAAGCAGTCTGTGGATAAAAGTGAATGACCACGTCCGTTTGATCATGGGTAATGGATATTAATTTGCTGTAATACAGCCCCACCACAAAGTATTTGACTCCACCCATTCTGCTGCTTCCTGCAGCCCCCCCTTGCTTTAAAGTCACCAGCTACCACTGTCCCACAGAAAATAAAAATAAACTGTAAATGGTTTCTACTTCTCTGCCCATGGAATAAAGTGACAATCTCTATTTCTCCACTTTATTTGTCTAGCTTTGATACTATTTAAAACCGTATGAACGTCTGCCTCCATGATAACCAGGCAAATGGCTGTGTGAAGTGAAATGGCTCTGGAAAGTTGAATTTCTGCTATATTCACTTATTTTTTAATTATTTATAGGTTCATAGGTTCATAGGTAGGTACTAGTCTATTGGCCCTAGGGCCTATATAAGCCTAGCCAAAGGTACCCTGGCTTTCGCCACCCAAGAAAATTATTTTCCTGTGCCACTGTCGAGCAGAGCCACAGAAGTGATCCCTGGGGTGAATTTCCTATCTCCCATCCAATCATCAAGATTTTTCTTGAAGAGCGCTAATGAGGAGCTTTGTTTGATATAGATAGGTAGTTTGTTCCAGAGTATGGGAAGTCTCTGGAACTGGAATGTATCCCTCCAGCATGTTCTGTTTATTGTGGTAAAAAGGTTTAGGTCCCTAGACCGTGTAGCTCATAGGGATTGGGATTTTTTTTAAGTGGAGCATGTCTAAAAGCTCTGGGTTTGACATAGCTTTGTGTGTTAGGCAGAGATCGCCTCTGAGTAGGCGATATGCAATGGAGTAAAGCTGCAGTTTTTTGAGATGGTCTGCATAAGGCATCTGTTTGAGGCCAGTAATCCTCTTTGTGAGGTATTTTTGTAGCCTTTCCAGTTGTTGTAGATGTCTTGTGAGGTACATACCAAAAGGGGCATTGTACTCTATAATGGGTCTAATAAGTGATGAGTGGAGGGGAACAATGACCTCTTTTTTCCTGGATGAGAAACCTTTTGTGATGAGCTGTGCCATGTAGAAGGATTTCCTGACTACTGTGGCGATGTGATTACCAAAGGAGAGACTACTGTCCACCTGTGTCCCCAGGTCTCTTATCACACTTTCAGTGTTAAGTAGACTACCGCCTATGTGGTAGTTCATGGGTACTGAGTTTTTACCAAAAGGGATGACAATGCACTTTTTGGCATTGAGCTTGAGGGCATGGCTTTGACACCAGGCATCTATCTCAGCAAGGCCCTTTTGTAAGATGTCCACATCTTTTGGAGTTTTGATTATGGCTCCTAATTTGCAGTCATCTGCAAACTTCATTAGCCAAAGACCTTCTGTGTTGTACTTCAGAGAAGTAGATACCAAACAGGAGAGGACCCAGGACTGAACCCTGTGGTACTCAACTTGTCACTGGTCTGAAGTTGGATTTGGAGTCTGCTACTTTCACAGTGTAGGTTCTGTCAGTGAGCCAGTTGGCAACCCATCTTGTGACATAGGGATTTATACCTAGTTTAGTGAGTTTATCTATATTTCCAGAGTGGGGGATGGTGTTGAAAGCCTTGGCGAGATCTAGATAGGCTGTGTGAACGACCTTACCCTCATCTACGGCTTTGTTGACTGCTTCAAAGAAGTCTATCAGGTTTAGGAGACATGATCTGCCTTTTACAAACCCGAACTGGGTGGGGTCCTGAGTTTGGAGATTACCAATGTCATTGTTTATAAGTTCCATGATGATACGTTCCATAGCCTTGCAGACCAGGCTCTTTAGGCTAATGGGGCAGTAGTTTCTGGGGTCTGTGGTGGCTCCCCCTTTGTGGAGTGGGATAACTGTTGCTGTGCACCATTCAGTGGGCACATAGCCTGATGTGAGGCTATGATTGAACATGGTACTTAGGTGGGGTGCCAGTTCATTCTGTAGTTTATGTAGAACACAGCCTGGGATGTCGTCAGGTCCCATGGATGCTGTGTTCTTGGCTTTGGATAGTGTGTTTTTTACCTGTGCAGCTGTGATTACAGGAACTTTGCATTCTTCTGGTATAGAGATGGGCCCTTTAGGGGATGACAGGGGGGTAAAGTTAGCACTGAACCTATCTGCCAGGATGTTGGCAATATCAGTTGGTTCTGTATATTTAGTGCCATTGTGCTGTAACTCAGAGCAGATCTGAGTGTTGCCATTGAGATTCTTGACATAGCTATAGAATGCTTTGTGGTTGTCTTTAGAGTCAGTGGCGATTTTGTTTTCATAACTAGCTTTGGAGGATTTTATGAGGGATCTCAGCTTCTTACTGAGGCTGACCAGGGAGTTCCTCCAATCACGGGATTTTACTCTTTTTTGTTGTAGAGTTTGTTTATGGCAGGGGACCACCAGATTGGCTTCCTCTTTTTGGAGGATAGCATCTTGGTTCTGTTAGGGATTGCACGATCCATGCACTCGTGTAAGTGCTTATAAAGTGCATTTGTGTAGGATTCAGCAGTCATACCTCTATTGTCCATCAGCATGGGTGTCGTGAAGTTTGTCACTTCTGTCTTAAGAAGCGTGAAGTTGGCTTTGGAGAAATTTTTTACTGTGGTTTCCCTAATGGGGGGGTAGGGGAGGGATGTGGATGTCTAGGGTGATTAGCTTGTGGTTGGATCTGACCAATGAGGAATTGACCTCTGGTGTGGAACACCGGTTGCCCATGTTGGTAATAACCAGGTCTAGGATATTGCTGCCCATGGTAGGGGTGTGGATAAGTTGGTCCATGGCATTGGAATTTATGAATTCCAGAAAACGTTGAGCACAAGAGTTGGTACATGAGTAGTTTTCCCAGTTAATGGTAGGGTAGTTGAAATTGCCCATTATTAGGGTGTTACATTGCACCCTAATATTTTCCAGTGTATTAAGAAACGAGGAGTGAGAATCCTGGAGCATGGCGGGGGATCTGTAGCAAGCTACAATTTGGATTGCAGTCTTGCCCAAAGTTAGTTGTTTAATGCTTTAAGACTGAAAATTGAAGAAGCAATTTTATTTTGAGGTAGAATGGCAACTTTGCAGTATATCCCTGTGTGTTTGGCATAATTTATGACAGCATAGCATTTCACCTTTTAAATCTGGTCAATTTAAGGGAAACATGTCCCACTGGACTGACACCATGTTCACCAAATGGGAGCATGCTCAAAACACAGTTACCATTGCAGCTCTTCTCAGCTGATGAAAAAGCTACTTGCGTTATTAGTGCTTAGTCAGTGAAATGGGTCAGCAGGGTACCTGCTAATGCTGATTCCTTTTCTGTTATAAACCTAGCACTTTTTTCTAGGTTTGTGAACATGATCAAGGAAGTTTGGCTATTACAACATGCTACATGTACACTGTAGATGTTGCAATAACTAAGGAAAAACAGCTCAGTCATTATTAGACAGTCAGACAATGGTTCTATAATAAACTATGAATATTATTATAGCATGATTTATGTTATTTGATACTTCTGAATGCAAAAATGTTTCAGTACAGTTCATGTTTTTTATGAAATAGATGTGAGAATATTAATTTATGATTATTTTCTGAATGAATATAAATAGGTTAGTATTAACAACAGTGCCTTACATTATTTTATTATCCCAAAGGTGCATAAACTATTTGGAATTCCAAAGATGTATAAAGGTTTAGACAAACCACCTTTCAGAATAATAATTTCTGGTAAGGGGTACTTATTTAGTGGCACAACCTTTATGTTTTAAAACCTAGTTTTAGCTTTTGGCTTCTAAAGTCACATTAAATAATTTTTAATTAGCTTATTGGTGTTGAAGGTAGACATGAAAGACCGAACAATAATGCTTGGTATCACCAGTCTTTGAGTAACATGAATCAAACAGGATGGTTTACAGGACAACGACTGACTACTTGGAAGATTCTGATGTGTAGACTATGCTATTGAGATGAATTAAGCTGTAAGTCATTGTATTTTTGCACACAATGCTTTACTTATATTTTCATAGGTAAGTACAAGGGTAGCTGCACTTGTGAGCCATTTTAAGCCTATCATGTTCCCTTTTTGTGCTTGAATTAACCTATGCTATTTGGATAGTGATTGATCTTACCCCTCCTGTGGTTGATAATTATAAAGTTGAGATCCCTCATCAAAACCTCTAAAGCTAGCTATGAAGACAGAATTGCAGCAGACACTAAAAGCAACCACAAAGCCTTCTACAGTTATATCAAGAATCTCCACGGTGATACCAGGATTTGCTCTCAGTTACTGCACAATGGTACCTCCTATACTGAGCTAACAGATATTGCCTACATACCCCTCTCTCCCCCTCTAAAGGACCAAATCACAATACCGGAAGAATGCCAGGCACCCAGCATTACTGCACCACAGGTTAAAGCTACATTGTCCAAGGCCAAGAATATAGATTCCATGGGACCCGACAATATCCCTGGCTGTGTTCTACATGAGCTACAAAGTGAACTGGCACCACACCTGTGTGCCCTGTTTAATCACAGCCTCACCTCAGGCTTTGTCCCTTCAGAATGGCACACTGCTACAGTCATCCCTCTCCACAAAGGGGGAGCGATTACAGACCCTAGAAATGATCACCCCATTAGCCTGATGAGTCTGATATGAAAGGTTATGGAGTGCATCATCGTGGACCTAATTAACAAGGATATAGGGAATCTCCAAACTCTGGATCCCACGCAATTTAGTTTTATGAAGGATAGATCAATCCTGCCTAACCTGGTTGACTTCTTTGAATCAGTCATCAGAGCTGTGGATGAGGGCATGGCAGTTCATACAGCCTACCTTGATCTTGCCAAGGCCTTTGATACCATTCCCCACTCAGGAATTATTGATAGACTCACCAAACTAGGCATCAACCCCTATATCACTAGGTGGGTTGCAAATTGGCTCACAGATAGAACCCACAGTGTGGAAGTAGCAGACTCCAAATCAGACTGCCGACCAGTCATGAGTGGAGTCCAACAGGGATCAGTCCTGGGTCCTCTCCTGTTTGGCATCTACTTCTCAGAAGTCCAGGCCAACAAGTAGGGAGTTTGGCTGACCAAGTTTGCTGACGATTGCAAGTTGGGAGCCATTATTAACTCCCCAAGTAGTGTAGACATCCTACAGAAAGGTCTCACTGAGACCAATGACTGGTGTCGAAACCATGGCCTTAAGCGTAATGCCAAAAAATGCATTGTCATTCCCTTTGGTTGGGAAAAACTCAGTTCCCACTAATTACCACATTGATGGTAGCCTATAAACACTGAAGGTGTTTTAAGAGATCTGGGGACACAGGTTGACCGCAACCTCCCCTCTGACCACCACATTGCCACTGTGGTCAGAAAGTCCTTCTATGTGGCACATCTCATTATCAAGGGTTTTGCATCCAGGAAGAAGGCAGTCATCATCTCTATCTAATCTTCCCTCATTAGAACAATCATTGAGTATAATGCCCCATTTGGCATGTACCTCACTAAACACCTGCAACAGCTGGAAAGGCCACAAAAGTACCTCATGAAGAGGATCCTAGGCCTTAAACACATGCCCTACATGGACAAACTCAAAAAACTCCAGCTTTTCTCTGCCTCATATCATCTATTACAAGGCGATCTCTGCTTGACTTACAAAGCCATGTCTGACCCAGCCCTGTTAGAAATGTTACACCTAAAGAAATCCAATCCCTCCACACCACGCTCTTCAGGGACCACAACCTCATTACCACAATCAACAGAACATGCTGGAGGGAAAGGTTCATAACCCAGAGTCTGCCCATGCTCTGGAATAGACTTCCCATACATGTCAAGCAGAGCACCTCATTGGCCCTTTTCAAGAAAAATCTTGATGAGTGGATGGAAAATAGAAATTTCACCCCAGGGATCACTCCAGTGGCTCTACTTGATAGAGGCACCAGGAGCTAATGGTGGCATGATGCCAGGGCACTTCTATTGTCTAGGCTTGTAAAGTCTCCAGGGTCGATGGCCTAGTACACACCTATGAACCTGTTACCCCTAAAGAGAATAACTGGGATAATTCCTTGGATAATTTGAGTGGATCAATCTATGGGATAAAGCATTTAGGAGCTGCCTCTGTCCATTAGTCGTAAAGGGGTAGTCCTGGGGAACATTTTCTGATTCCCATCCATAGATCAAAGATGCTGTTGAATATAAACAGGGATGAACTTCATTGTATTTGGATGGAGAGTCTGTTCCAGAGCAGCAGTATCCACTGTGAGATAGATATGTCCTTCCAAACCATTCTGTTGATCTTCCAGAAGAGGTTTAGATTGTGTATTTCTGATGCCATTTGACTTGTTTATGTGTGGTAAATGCATCAGTACTAGGTCAGAGGATGTCTTGTATGCCAGACAGGTCACCTCCTAGCAGTCTGTAGGATACCGAGTACAGTGACAGTGCAGTGAGTCAGTCCACGTAGATACCGAGTACAGTGACAGTGCAGTGAGTCAGTCCACATAGATACTGAGTACAGTGACAGTGCAGTGAGTCAGTCCACATAGATACCAAGTACAGTGACAGTGCAGTGAGTCAGTCCATGTAGATACTGAGTACAGTAACAGTGCAGTGAGTCAGTCCACATAGATACCAAGTACAGTGACAGTGCAGTGAGTCAGTCCATGTAGATACTGAGTACAGTAACAGTGCAGTGAGTCAGTCCACGTAGGACATGTTGTTTAGGTCTTCTATCATTTTAGTTAATTTTATCTCTGGTTGTTCCATTTGTTTCATGTGTTTGGACAGATACTTGCCAAAGAGGTCATTATATTCAATGAGTAGCCTAATGAGGGCTGAGTAAAGGGGGACAATGACATCCCCAAATCTAGACACAATCCCTTTGTTTACCAGCTGTGCAGTATAAAAGGGCTTTCTTACAACAATCGATACATTGCTCAAATGTTAGGTCACTGTTCCCAAACCCGGAACAACTGGGTCATTTCTCAACAAAAATTTTGTTCAGATGTATTTGTAACAGTTATTTGGTTAGACCTCAAAGATCCAATGGCGTTTTCATACATCCTCATTATTTGCATAATTCTTTCATCATACAAATGAACCCTTATTTAAAGAATGCATTATTCATTTGGGTATAAATGTTGATGTAAGCTTTATTGTTCAACAGGAAAATATGATAAGTGAGGTCAATTTGTTTCCATTTTAGAGAATTGTTATGAACATTTAAATTTGTGTTGCTTTCTGATTTAGCTGATTTAAATCAGATAGCATGCCTTGTAGCAACAAGCAATTTACTTCATTATTATAGCTGTCATCCATGACATTACACTCAAGCATATCTGGACAGGAGAGTGCTTGTATGATGTGAGGAATCCAACTGATAAAAGAGATTTAGGTCATGCATTCTCTGATTTGAAACAACATACAACAATTTAATAAATAGACTGGGTGAAGAAGCATTGTTAGATGTGGACAGAGGTTTCACTACTCCATATACAAGACATTATTTTAAGGAAACAACATTTTTTCATCAGGAAATACTCATAAGTGCCATCCTCATTGTATTGGGATATGGTTTGTCTCTATTCATAATTAGGGAGTGGTAGGTACAGAGTGCTAGAAATGTCAGAGAAAAGGACTTCCCAATAATGACCAGGTATATAAAATGGTAGGAGAGCTATCCACCTGTTTTATGTGAGTGATTTCAATATTGGCCAACATACACATCATTGTTACTAGTAATAGGAAAAAAAGAAGCTGTTTGTGCAAAGGGTGCACATAAATGTTACAACAGCAGTACTTGTTATTTGGAGGTTGTTCACGCTTATTTATTCATTCTTCAACTAGGAAGATTTAATATTTATTTTGTATTTGTTTACCTGGTAGGGGGCACCACTTAAGCTCACTGAGCAAGCACAGATAGTCAAAAGCAATAATACAAACTACAGATGAATTATATATAGTCAGAATACAACAGTATTGAAAGTGATGGTGCACTATACTTAGGTGCAACATGCTGAAGACAGCAATAGTACACATTGAAATAGATATGTAACTATGTACAACTTATATAAAGAATGTGTACATTTCAATTCATATGCAAATATAAAAATGAAATGGACTAATATATATTGGTTTATGAGGTTTACCTATTCAGTTGTTATCATGAAACTATGTGCACATGACTTCTTTGTGTAGGTCACTTCTAAGTTTGCTTTCTTTTTTTTTTAGGTTTATAGGGTTTGCTGCGTCCTTACTTCATTTGGGAGGTGGTTCCATATGGCTGGCCCTATCATGGAAAAGTTTTGTTTTCCCCATAGCTGCTTTGAAATAAGTGAGTTTCTCATCTTGACTATTGCACATGCTTGTTCTGTAAGATGAACTGTAACTTTCTAAGATGGGCAGTAACTTAACTTTATTAGTTTGAATAGGAAAAGTTCAAAACAAAATAGTAGCCTGGCTTGGAAGTGCAAACCCCTTTGAGGTCCTTTAGGAGATCAAAATGATGGGTGCATGTATCAATTGATAACGCAAATCTGCTTATTTTGTTTATAATTGCCTGTACCCTTTGAGTATTGAATGAAGAGTGAAACGTTAAAAATTGGAGACTATATATCCTAGTTTTTGGAGAAGTTAATTTTTTGTTATAGCTGTGTGGGCAATAAAAGAAAGGATATGACAAATGTTATAACATAATTTTAGCTGGGATATAACTTTGTTAGTCACATTATCAGTATAGGTTATGAATGGTAAAGAAGGCTGCAGAGTGAGACACAAATAATTGTATTCTTTGATATTTGAGATGATATTATCCTAAACATCTTTAATGAACAGGGATTGCAGGTTTGATAATTTCTGTAAAGTGGAAAATAGCATTGGTATTAGTTTCTGGAGAACTGATTAGCAGTCTGTTGCTGGTAGTCCATAGTTAGAGACTGGTAAAGCTGTTTTGCATGTTTGCTTGCAGAATTGGATGTGATTTGTTAGATTTGATCAGTAATATATTGTCTGCATACATGATAAAACTAAGAAAGATTAGGTCAGAAGTAAGATCATTGATAAAGAAAGACAATAGAAGGGGATCTAAGACAGAACCTTAGGGGACTCCAGTACTGAGGAATATAACAATAGGTATAGTGAATATAAGTACCAGAAAATTATATTTGCAGCAAGAGTGAATTGTTTGTTGTTCTATGTTAGCAAGATAGACAAATGTCTATGTGTCAATATCATAATATATCTTAGATAAATGGACATAGATATGTTTCAACTTTTTTGTTCAAACATTTTGCAAACTTGAGCCATAACTGTTTATTTAAATTCAGTTAACCCCTTTCCTAAGGGGATGCTCAACAAACTTCTATTAAAGTGGTAGGAATAAATAAGTACACAAATTGAAAAAAAGACATTAAATAATTTATTTTCAGCTAAACCATTACTGATATCTTGCTCAGTTAAAGTAATCAAATAAACATCATGTTCATTTTTTGTAGCTAGTTTACATTTTTATTAATCAGTATAGGCTTATGCTTGGTTAATATGTACTTTCTATATTCTGCAGATCTCACTGTGATGAAGGGCACCATCTACTCAAAAGCTTGTTAAGATGAACGTTTTGTAGTTAATAAAATTTCTATTATTTTATCTGATTTGGCATGCACAGATTTTTTTGTTGTTTTTTTTAACATATGCAAATATTGATAAGGCTTTTGATTCTGAAATATTGATATAGATAGATCTATTCTATCTATAGGTGTTATTGTGTTACAGGATGCTAACTTGAAAGGTATTGCATGGAAAGTCATATCATAATGTTATATGTTTGTACTCGTATGTCGTCAGATATCTGCTTCTTGTTACTTGTGGTACATACTTACATGCATTCTACTTGGTTTTGAATCTTGCTAATTCACAGAGTAATTATAGCATATATTATTCTTTTACAGAAATCATACAATATTGCAAATAGTTTTGTACCAAATGTGTCCATTAATGACAGAAGAACAGTAGTTTAGAAAGAAACAAAGCAGCTGTGTTTGGGGGTTATCCATGACTCATTTAATGTATATTTGTATAACTTTTTTGCAAAAACATACTTTTTGTTGATGAGTTCATGATACAGTGTAACATGATTTCTAAGACTGCATACATTGGTATTGTTTATCATTATTTATGCTTTCTGTGGAGGTGCAGAATATCTTTAACACAATGCCTGAAGTTTTTAACATTTTTACTGAGGTATAATGTGGCTATGGCACATTTTTCATTAATGGAACATTTTTTCTGTTTCATAACTGCAAGTAAATAATACTTCTCTAGCACCTGTGCACATTATAAATGCATTATCTCTGTTTGTAAGAATCCACAATGTTGTCAGATAACTCCATCAATTATTTATTTATTTTGAGGGAATTGTAAACTTTCAGTGTTATAGTCAATTTCTATAAGCATAGCAGTTTTTTTTTTGAAAAAAAAAAAAAACGTTCATATATACAGTACTAGTCTACAAGTCAGCAATGCAGTTCTTTCACATTATATAGGATCTGCATGCTGTCCCAGTACCTTAGTATACAACATTTTCTAAGAAAAGAACAACTATCAGGAGGGTGCATGTCACAAAGCAATAATACAAATATGCCAATAAATATTAAGTTCAAAATAAAGGTAATGTTTATGACAATCAATAAATGAAAATTATATTTTATAGCAAGTAGTAATACACTCCTTAGAGGTGATGAATGTAAAATGGCCTTGTATGGCCTTGTGACCATAAAGGAGTTAGCCAAGTAAAACATTTACTAATAACAAGGCATCAACATTAAGAAGGGCATGCAAGTCTTGAGAGTGACAAACATATATATATTGATAATCAAACAAATGGTCCAGGCAGCGGCAGGTGTCAGCCAGTAGAAAGATTTATTTTTTAAAAGTTCACCACAAGCGCTTTCTCCCTGACAACAATAAAGGGCTTTTTCAAGTGTAAATGCAAGCATAAAATCAGGTCTATAAATACTCCCATTCATAAAAAAGGCACCACAAAAATTTAAAGAGACACTCTAAAAACATAACAAATATTGCACAACAACCCACTGGTAGATATAATCAAAAGCACTTATTACAATCGTCCCTATACATTAAATAGCATTTTGTAAATTTATTACAAATATTTAATCATACATGGTTTTAAATTAATAAGCATAAAAAGCTGTTACAAAACATAAACCACAAAGGATATATGAAAATTTGATACATTACAATTTTTCACTTTTCTTCTTTAAAAAGGGCTTGATGGAAATATGATCATTTAGCCCTGGGGGTTGGGATGCATTCAGTTTCAACTGCCAAAAGGTTTCCCTGCAGCCTAACCAATTCTCCCAATCTCCCCCTTTGGGGTCCACACATACCTGTTCCAAAATCCCAAAAAGAAATCCTACATGACTGGGTACCATATGCAAGTGCCTATATAGTGCACTATTCAAATATTTCTTTTTAATGTTGTAAGTGTGCTCATATATCTGCTTTTTTAGTGCCCTTTCAAACTTTCCAACATAAAATGCTGGGCAGTCCTTACATAAGGCTAAATATACTATACCCCCTAGTCATACAGTTACCTTTTCTGAATTGTATTCTACTTTTTGCGTAGTTGTCCAAAGTGACATTTGCCACCCCTATAATATACTTACAATAACCACATCTACCACATCTTCTGTTGGGTTGGGAGGGTGGACTAATGTTAAGGTGTTTGCCTTACAAACACAAGGTGCAGGGCTTGAGTCTTACAAGGGATAATTGGCTAGGCATAAAATGGCTCACAAGGGCAGTTAGCTTAGTACTAATTTATGCATCTATGAACCTTGGTCCACACTCCAGTCACTACTCCTTTCAAAAAGCTTTTTTTTAAGTTGACCCCTGTCTTGTAAACAAAATTAGGGTTCTCCCCTACCTTACACACAATGTCATGATTAAATCTTAACATTTTCCAGTTATTCTCAATAACATATTTAATGTCCCTAGATACTCCACTGTGTTGCAAAACCAACACCTTCTTAAAATTCTGTTCTCTATTAATCCCATCAACTGTTACTGTCCTCGGGTTGTCACCTAGGAAGGGCAAAATTTTTACACCCCATCCTTCCAAAATCTCACTTGCAATCTCCTTGATTAAATTATCTGGGTATCCCCTGGAGGTAAATAGTTCCAAGATGTACTTAATCTCAAAAATTAAGTCACTCCTCTCAGATGTCATTTTGGCCGCTCTGATCATCTGATCCTTAACAATACTTTTTTTCTATTTCCACTGGTGGTCACTGTTATATGGGAGATAGGAGTTGCTGAAGGTGCTTTTCCGATGGATCCTAGATTTCAAATTTCCATTAATTTTGTCTAGCCTCACATCTAAGTAATCAATCCCTTGTTGGTAAAATTTTAAGGTAAACTTTAAAAAGTTTGTAGTTTGACCAAGGAACTCAACAAAATTCATAATGGCGTCCGCTGGACCTTCCCAAACAATAAAAATATCGTCCAAAAAACGCCTATAAAATCTAATATTCTTCCAATAGACTGACTTAAACAAAAATTTGAATTCCCATTGCAAAAGCACCAAATTAGCGTATATGGGGGCACATGCTGCCCCCATGTCAACTCCCCTTATCTCCTTGAAAGTCTCCCCTCAAAGTATATAAAATTGTTTTCTAATACAATTCTCATAAGTTCCACCAACAAATCAATTTCTAAGTTAAATACTGAGCGCTTATTGTCTAAAAGTGACTCAAAAAACTCCAAACCTTCTTCTACAGGGATGTATGAAAATAAATCAACTACATTGATGGTAAGAAAGTACACACCTTGGTGTATTTCCATAGTCAACCCCTGCAAAAAGTCCCAGGAGTCTTTAAGAATATGTGTAAAACCACTGACAATGTGTTTAAGTGTATGGTCCAAAAAAGTTGCTATAGGGTAGGTCTTGGAACCTTCACCTGCCACTATGGGTCTATATGGTGGATTTGTTGTACTTTTGTGTATCTTGGGAATGCCAAAAAAAGAGGCCAACCTAGGCTTCTTATTGATCAATACATTCCCAAGTACATGATCCAACTTATTTTCCAAAACAAACTCCTCTATTGCTAAATCAATTTTCCTATATGCAATATTAATTTTGTTCATTGAGACCGGTATGTACACATTAACATCACTTAGAACGTCCATAATTTTACTAAAATAGTCCATAACATTGACCAAGACCATACCACCACTCCCCCCTTATCTGGTTTCATAATATGTACTTCTCTATCCAACATTAACTCATCCAAAATCTGTTTTTCCTCTTTTGTCAAATTTGATTTAAACTTGTAACCTCTTTTAAAAGTTTTACTAGTAGTCAAGTTGTAAATGTCAGATGTACAAGCCTCCTCAAAGACTTGTAAGGCTGGATGAAGGGGGGGTTAAATGTACTAGCCCTCCTAAATTGGTTGATGTCTCTTTCATTGTTTTGGTCAAACATTAATGCAAAATGCAGCATTCTTACAAACATTTTTAGCTCAATGAGTGTATCACAAATGTCAAATTTCACAGATGGCACAAACTTGAGACCCTTTTCGAAAAGCTGGAAATGTTCCAATGTAATTTCAATACCACTCAGGTTAAAAATGTTAAAACCATTGTATGTATAAGTAACTGAATCTGTGTCCACAACTATACCTTCCCTCTCTTTTTGCCTTTTACCTGACCCTTCCCCTTCATCTTGCCGCCTGAAAAATCCTGTGCATTTACCTCATTGTCCTCCCCCTCACAATTAGGTGAAGGTTCAACAGGGTTCGACACCACCTCCAAGTTTAAAGGGCGAGGGCTAGGTGGTCCAGAATTAACTGAACCATTATCAGCAATCTCAATGACAGACTGCCTGTTAGCCAAAATGCTGCCTGCCCCTTCACCATTATGTTGAACCATGTCTACACATTCATACACTTTAGTTTTTACAATTTTACCCCTAAAAACATATGCCCTATTCTCACTGTATTGCTTCAGGTCCCTAACCAACTTTTTTTGGTTTCTAAAATAAATGTTCTCACATTTCCTTTCTACATGAACAAAACTGAATTCATATACATCCCTATAAAATTCAAACAGTAAATCATTCCTAATAATTTGATTTAACTTTTCTGCTTCATTCAACAAATATTCAACCTTCTTTTTTGAGTATTTTAACATTAAAGACATAATCTTAAACCCACACTCATCAAAAATTTCATTAGATTCACGAACCATAACATTATTAAAAGTAAAACCATCAGAGTATTTATTAAGTCGTAATCCCTGTGGAACAACATGTTTGCGAATACATTCCTCCAAATATGCAATGTCCAAGTTAACACTCTTGATCTTAACTTATTTTCCAAGTCTCTAATGCCCTCCTTTAAGGAAGCCATAACTATAGAACGATTTGCTACAGCATCCTTGTTAATGAAGGTGGAAACACTGTTGAAATTGCCTCCTTTACTTTTGGTTTCATTACACCAGTCTCTTATATTATGAAACCGCCCAGCCTTAGCACTGAAATGGTTAACCAAGTTACTAGAACCAGAAACAGTACCTTTTTCCTCTGTTAAGTTAGTCCATGGGGGTTCAGGGTTAGGTTGTTCATTCCTCATACTATCGAGGTGAGTAGAATCTTTTCTCCTCATTGCCTCCATTCCCCCAACAACAACATCTGAAAATAAGGACTGACTGTTCAAACCCATTTGGGAAACTGAAACAAACTCAGGAAACTGAAACAAACTCATGCAAAGAGCCACTAAATTCCTCATCACACACAGCGGCCTGCCCTCCTACTCGATTGATAGGAGCTCCTCCTCTCTGCCCACACAGAAGTGAACCATTAGTCTGTGTTAAAAACTGCATTAACCAAGAAAGGTCTGTCTTAAGGCTCCTAATCTCCTCGTTTAAGCCAGAAATCACTGAAATGACCTCACTTTGTTGAAAACGCAAACTTTGCAGGTTCGACTGACCAAATCCTTCTCTCACATCAACTTCCACATATATATATATTATTGGATTAAAGTCACTAAAATATAGTTTATTATGTCAGATCATAGAATTAGAGAGACAGTCATGTATGTTGAATAAATTATGCACCAAAGTGATTATGTCGATGAAATAATTAAGACAGAAGAAAAAATATAGTAATATAGTTTTATGAAGGACTCTGTAGAAGCAATACCAGCATATAGCCTACAAGAAGAAAGGAGTTAAGTATAGGCATTTAATCCATATAAGTTAAAGATTACAACATCATTTATAAGTAGAAAGAAAAACGTACTGTGAAATATGTTTGTGATGGCCTTGATTTCTAGATGATTCTATATCATTTTAAGTGAGGAAAGCAGGGATCCCCAACAATAAATGGTCAAACTTACTTTCGGACTCCATAGGACAGCAGTGTCATCTGTCTAGAATATAAGTGAATAAAGGCATTCACAGGGCTTACATGCTACTACAATCACTGGAAAATACTCTTAGTAGAACACATTTTGGGCTAACACACTAAATGAGTGTTA
Source organism: Protopterus annectens (assembly GCF_019279795.1). Classification (NCBI taxonomy): domain Eukaryota; kingdom Metazoa; phylum Chordata; order Ceratodontiformes; family Protopteridae; genus Protopterus; species Protopterus annectens. The sequence continues at coordinate 426,176,796 of NC_056735.1, forward strand.
GTCATGTTGAGAAATGCAAAGATAATTGGTGTGATAATGGACAATGCAGACATGTATATACATGGACCTGCTGATTTTATAAAGTAACAGATTTTATTCAAAACATTTGCAAAATGTATGGGTTTCAAATAATGGTCAGGGGACAGGATCACTATGATATAATCCATTAATGGTATTACTGAATTAACATTGAAACCTTGGCTTTTTGATAAGGATATTTAAGATATCATGGGCACATTTAAACTATGGAAAAGTTTTTAGCAACATCTAGTTAATTTGAAAGGTAAAAGACAATAAGAGGAAACGAGGATTTCCAGTCATTTTTTTTCTAAGATTGTCAGGATTTCTAAACATAAATCAGTAAAAATAGACAGGTGAATCTGAAGCTTTTAAAGAGAGATGAAAAACATGCATTTAGCCTTAACTGTTCTGATGTATAGAAATTCTGACTTATGAAATTCCTAATTAAAATAAAATCTTGTAGTAAGTGTAAGTAAATAAGCATGAGGATCTGGTTAATGGATAACAAGACAGCTAGCATGAAGAAGGCTTACAGGTTTCAAACTCTGAGGCTGAGATGAATAAAGCCTTAGGTCCTAGGTGACCTGAGTCTGACTAGTAACTCACTAACAGAAGAACGTGGCATGGGAATATGGGAAAAGAGCGGTTAATGATGAATCACCTACTTTGCAGGTTGGGACCATGACTGCTCCTGAGAGTTCACATGATACATGCTTCTGTTCATTGGTTGTAATAACTGCATGCAGGGGACAACATGGGTGAAATACTGTGTGCATTTGCCAATGTAAGTATACTGTGGAAGTCACAGCTGTGCCAGGGGATGCCAGGGTTTGCATGAAATTCAAATCCTCACCATAAATTTCAGCATCACTTCCAGCATTCAGCTCCTACCCATAGGGTAACAAATGGTTTAGACTCTCAGTTCCAGAAAAATGAATAGATTAATAGGAGGTCCAGAAAAGGACATATAGTCAGAGGGGTGATCAAACAAAAAGGAACTAGAGATTCAATAGGCCCAATAAAAGGTTATATAAGAACATAAGGACAAAGAAAAAGAAAGCAGACCAAGGATAGATACTTGATAGACGGTGATACCGCCAAGACCAGGAGTAGTTGTTAAGAATATTTACTGTTGTTTGACAATTAGAAAAGAGTAAATAAGTTCAAGGGGCCTTCCAAAAAGACTTTAGGTTCAAGATGACAAAGAAGGTCAGAGTAATTTACACACTCAAGCATGTGTTTTATATCAAGAAATAAACCAGCTGTCCATAATCAACAGTGGACAGAATCACGTTAGACCTGAGTAAATGATAGTCAAAATCTTCCCAGTTCAGAACCTATGCTGTTACACAGATGGGACATCTCATTTATTAATAAGGTCTAGTTTTTGAGAACAGACATTTCTCAGGATTTTCGTGAAAGGAGAAAAAGAAATACAGGTCTATAATATGAAGGACTTTTTTGAAAAACATTGTTGGGAAAGGAGAGGTGAGGAAAAAGCAGTGGATTTCCAGCTAGGAGAAACATATCTTAATACCTACATGAAAGACTGGAAAATGGGCTACATATATAGCAATGAAGAAGACGTTCATTTTCAAGGAGGAATGGTATGAAAAAGATTGACCAGAGGGAGTAGAATCTGGTATGTTAAAAATGAGACATTCATTAATGGTTAGTAAATTGAAGATACATGTCAAAGCAAAGATATTTAGTGAACTTCAACATCAGAAGACAGAACTGGATACAGATGATATGATTAACATAATTAGGCTGGTCAAAAAGAAGAATTCGGGAAAAAAACATAGACTTAAAAAAAAGTCTGACAGTAATTAAATCTGCTGCTAGAATTTTCTTCGCTAACTGAAACATGTTTGTTTCATCCTAAAGTAGTAAGACCTAACAACTTTGGTTGCAGTTCTAGTAGTACCTCATATGCTTAGAAAGACTCAGTGGTGTGTAGCATTACTTGTACTATTCCAAATTTACTATGCTATATCTCTCACCTGTAAAGAATCTGATATCACTGAATTCCAAGTGATTTCCAGCATTTTTATTTGTTCATGTGGTGAAGTAGAAGATCTTTGGAGGAATTTAATAAAGTCTAAATCGACTTTTTTTCTGTGTAGGCATCATGGCACACTGCTTACATGAAGGTAAGCAGGTCTACGATTCAATAAACAGAGCTGCGCGGTGCACACACACTCACCACCACGGAAGTATGCATGGCATGCAAATCACCTCATAAGCAGGTGAACTGCATGCAAATGAGGGAGGTAGAGTGATCCAGCAAGTGGATAGACAGTCCTGCTGTACAGGAATTTAAACAGACAACAGGAGCTGCAAAAGTGTTGTTCAATGGACAGAGATAGGCATGTGCAAAATTATCCACTGTGTGTCCACAACCATATGGGAAATACTTTAAAATAATTTTATTTTTTTTAATGAGCTGCATATGTTTGCACAGTGCACCACAGTGAGCAAATGTGCTGTTATGAAAAAAAATATATAAAAAAGATTGTAAAAAACAAATTTAGTAGTATGTGAGAGTAATGAATTATAGGACCCTGCATGGAGTATCTACAATGGTGGAATGGTCCTGTTGCCAATGGGACAGGGCCTGGAATTGTGTAATTTCTGGTTTGTGTGCACAGATCCAATGCAAATGAGGTGGGGTTACTGAATAGCACCAAGTCTGCAGATCCCATCCGTGTAGGCACAGAACCGTGTTGGTGTCCAGAGAAGAGGTAGCTGACATCAAGTGGGGGCCGTGTCTGAGGACTCATTGGACCTCAGCTATACGTCTTTGTGCAGCGTGCTGCTGTGCTCAGCAGGGGTGTGTGTACACTGGTTGCTAAGCTTTGTTTACCTTCAGGGTGTGTGATTCAGCATGTTTGTATGGCATGCTGCCATGATGAGCATGACCTTACAGGGGGGTGTGTGCAGTGACTGCTGAGCATTGTTTACCTTTGCGGCATGTGTTTGCATGGTATGCTGCAGTACTGAGCAAGGAAGGCTGTCCAAAAAAAAAATGGTAGAGAAAGCCAGTGGTATGTTATTCCTGATGACCCCTGTTTCACATAAACTAGGGCCATTAAATCTTCTTAATGATGTACTTGGCAAGTGGAATGTATCATAGGTAGCCAATCACATAGTCAGCACCTACAGCAGAGCACTATAAAGGTTGCATACACTCTACAATCTGAATTCACCGCAGTATCCTGCACCAGTGGAGAACAGACTTGGGAGTTTTAACTGAAGAAATGCTAGGGGCTGCTGCAGGACTGCTACATCTGTATGTGCTAGATGCTGAGGTCAGTGCTGCTGCTGCTGCTGACAGTAGGCCTAGACTGAGAAGGAGAAGAGTGTTCAGGCCCAGGGTAACTTTCCAGGAGCTACATGAGCTGGAGATTGTACAGTGCTACAGGGTGGACAGGGACATACTACAAGAACTCACTGAGCTCTGCTGCCCTAAACTCAGACCCAGAGCCAACAGAGGGGAACCCATCCCAGAGGAAACAGATATGTGTACCTCTTAGGGCACTAGCTACAAATACATTTCAAAGACCAACTGGGGACATGATGGGGGTCTTGCAAGCATCAGCATCCAGGTTACTCCACCAGTTCCTGGATGCCATGCGACCACATACCAGTAAGCACATTTATTTTCCCCACACACCTGAGGAGAGGACCAGCAGTATGCACCACTTCTACCATCTAGCACACTACCCTGAGGTACTGGGTGCCATAGACTGCACTCATGTACACATAAAGACATCACCCGGTGAAGAGGGTAGAATCTACATTAACTGCAAGGAGTATCACTCCAACTGCCAGGTCGTGTGCAATGCCCATGGCATTATCATGAATGTGTGTGCTGGTAGCCCTGGCAGTTTTCACAAGTTCCATATCTGACATGCATCACAGCTGTACCAGATTTTTGCTAGGGGTGACATCTTACCCTGCCATTTACTGGGGGATGCTGGCTACGCAGTGGAACTGTGGATGATAATACCCATCACTCACCCACAGAAGAAAGCCATAATGAGGCACATGCACAAACTGGAAACATCATAGCATGTGTGTTTGGGCTGCTGAAGTCATAGTTCCGATACCTCAATAAATCTGGTGGAGCCATACTCTACAGCCACATGTGCACAGATGTCCGCAGTATGTGCATTGCTACACAACATGATCCTGCAGAAACAGCTGCAGCAGGATCAGCAAAGGGAAGGGATCATAACTCCCTACCGTACCAAATTACTCAGTTTTTACTGAGTTTCGGGGTCCAAATAATGGGGTTCCATGATTCACGAGTGGCACCCCTTAATTTCCAATTTCCTGGCTTTTTATTTAAATTTTTTTTCAGCATTTTGAGCTGACATCCTCACATGCGCAAGGTTGTCAGCTTCATGAAACGGCCTACCAGCCTGTCGGAATTGAGCTCAAGGGCACACGTGCATGTATTTCTGGCTGCTCCAGTCTAGTGGGAAATTTGGATGGTGGTTCTGCATTTGCAAACGGAAATGTTGAGGATGTTCTGGGATAATGGTGGTTCAGAATGGAGATATTTATTGCACTGACTGTGTTTCTGTTCTGGGATAATGGTGTTATCTATTTATTGTGAATGGAAACGTATTTGTGAGTATTATGGAGGTATTTATTGCGCTGACTGTGTGTCCAATCTGGGATAATGGAGGTGTATGTGTGTGACTGACTGTCTTCCAAGTGAGAAAAACCTGTATATCATAATTACAACTTAGATTGCTTTGTAGTTATTTGATACGCATTCAGTTCACTAACTGCAGCATTTGAACATACTGTATCCAGAATCCAGATATGAAATCTCATTTTGAGTTCAGCAGCTAGCCTCTATGCTGCAGTGTACAGTCATAATATCATTAGCACCTTTTACATACTCACTTAACATGTCACAACAAGGATTATACAAATAGCTTGTAACAGCTTGTTTCCGGTTATACCCTGGAGGGATGACTGAAGAAGATATTGTGTACTGTAATAGAAAGCAAGCAAAAATACTATATCCTGGAAGTGTGCAAGTTCTCACATTACACTGCTTGTGTCTTCTCTAAATTTTAATTATAACTGCCCCTGCCCGTGCTGGTTTTTGACACATTCAAATTTTTTTTAACATTTTTATAATTTATAGGGTTATAGGTTTCAGTGTGAATGTTGTTACGTATACAAAACATGTCATGTCGATTGTAAACCATGTGAAAAAATAAACCCATTTAGGTCACTCCTGAAATGAAGCCTCTATGTCTCACTGGAATGAATATTTACCAAAAATTAAATGAAATACAACAGATACAGCTCAGGAGTCATAAATTAAATGTGATTAACTGCAAGCAATAAAAAGACAACAAAATAAATTATGACACTTGGTCACAGTCTGCATATAGAGTATTCAGATGTGAAATTTTAGAATTAAATACAAAGTAAACTGCAAACATTTATGAAGAATTAGTCAGTCCTGGGGTCAGAACTATAGACTACTAGAGCGTAACTGTGAAGTGTCAATAAAAGTGAAACCTGAGAAGTGTAATAGTAGAAGATAAAGTCATACAAGTGAGCATTATGATAACTGCTCTAATAGCAGTCATATGCCTTCATCATGCACCCAGTTCCAAAGAGAACAGGACATAATCCCTTGACATATAGAATTCACAAGACAAATACCATGTTGTGTGGAAGATCTCCTTTTGTTTTGTTTCTTTATTTCTGTAAGTTTGCACAAACTATTACTGAATGTGCTGCTGAATTTCAGTATTTCAAGCAATCTGCAAATGCTGGATTAAGAATATGTAAATATGCATATGTATCCAGCACTCTTGTTCTGTTGTCAATAACTAACTAAATAAATAAATAAGTACATAAATAAAAAATAAAACAATAAAAAGAAAACACAACAACCTGATAACTGTGTATTTATAATATCACCATACAATTTGTTTTGCATTTCTAAAATTAAGCAGTATGACTGAATAATGCTACAATCAACTTGGTTGCAATATTTATTCCCCATGACTGTTTTTACCGAGTTTCGGGGTCCAAATAATGGGGTTCCATGATTCACAAGTGGCACCCCTTAATTTCCAATTTCCTGGCTTTTTATTTAAATTATCTGCAAAAATGTAACTGTATTATCTGCATCTCTGTGAGTTTTCATTGAGATCTCTGGTTTCCTGCAAAATCCCAGAGATATGTTGATAAGTTCATTTTTGTGATATTTTAAGTTGTCCATAGGTGTGTGTGTGTGTGTGTGTGTGTGTGTGTGTGTGTGTGTGTGTGTGTGTGTGTGTGTGTGTGTGTGTGTGTGTGTGTGTGTGTGTGTGTGCATGTGTAAGTAGACTTTTATGATGCGAATGTACCAAATTGGGCAGTTTTGTCATTATTGGGTCAGGCATTTTGTTTCATTGCCTACTGGAAAAATGTTCAAACAATAAATTTAAAATGCGCTCTAAGTCTAACAAGTGTGCTGTATTATACAAGGAATATAATTTAATAAAGTCAGGGAGGTGTATCAAAGAACACATGCATGGGGCCTATGATTTGAAAACATCCCAAAAGTAATCTTTATCCACCACTGACCAGATGCATTTTATTTGGCTGTAGTGTGGGTTTCAATGCTGTTTCAATGAATGTGAGTTTCAAAGGCAGAAAAGTTTTAATGCTAAGTCTATTTTCATTTTGAGACAGTATTGCTTTGTTTAGCAGATGTCTATTAGTGTTTGTGCATTGTGCTATAAAATGCAAAATTAAAATCCAAATATTCATTGTAGAAGTAAAGCAGTATGCACATAAGTGTTTATGGTAAATGGGGCGAAATAGCCAGGTAATGGGACATTGGAATGGCTGCTGGGGGACTCTGGTCCCATATTTTGGTTGTCTGTTCTTCAGTTTGCATTTGAAAGTTGGTATCCCACAATTCCATTGAAATGGGTGGGTTAAGTAATTATGTATGCGCATTTTATGTTAATCAGCATACAGGTTTGTACCTATTTTTTTATGGGCCTTGTCCAGATTTTTGATGTATCCAGGTTGAGAGATATGGAAGGGATACACATTGCCTAGGTCCCCACAGCCACACCCACAGGGGGGCTCAGGAGAGGAAACACTTGAGGATGTCCCTGTAGGCAGATGTAGGCATGCCCAGTATACCCTGGCCTTGGCCAAGACACAATACATAGCACATGCACTGACAACCTAGGGCCCTAGGGACTGACACCTTACTCTGACTCACACACATATAGTAAAAATTATGCCAGCCAACCCACACAACCTGCACCTAACCATGTATTGGCTGTGTATTGCATGCATCAGACAGAGTCAGCCCTGAACTACAGTTCTGCCAACTGCTGCATTTGCAAGGTAAGTCACCCATCTGCACACTACTTGTAAGGAGTACTATAATATGCTAGTGTATGTATGCACCTGCTGCATGTATGCAAGATAATATAGTGGGCTATTTGGAGAGATGCAACATTCATATGGGACTACAGATACCCAGTCCAATATTATGTGTTCTGTAATATTCACTAGGCCTAATGGTTGGAATTTTCACTACAGCAGTCAAGGGAGATGTTAAACAGTGGGGTCACATGGTATTTGCACTACTGTCTATGCCAGCAGATCATGTGCTGTTCTTTCCCCACTCCCAACACACAAGTGTTCAGATACAACTGCTGTAACAGTAAGTATGCAATGATATATCAGCAGACCATCCAATTCCAGGGCTGTGACATAGAACCTGGCCACACATTGTATGTGTGACATAACACAGAGATGACAATGTATGTCTGTATGCTGTTAATTGTGTCAGGAGTGACAGCTCTTTGGCAGATGGTGTAGCTCACTGGGCTAGGGATGGTAGTATGTGTGATGGTGTTGATTGAATCTGGCAGGATCTACATCATTTGCATGTGAGGTACTCATATGGTGTCATACCACTCAATCTGTTACTGCAAAACAACTGGACAACGTTAAAGAGAATGGGGAGACAAAGGGCCAAAGCTGCAGACAGACATTACACATGCTTTGATGAACCTAGAAGGTGACTAGTATAACAACAGGTTGCAACTGAACAGAATAGCTACAGGACGTAAATGCCATTACTTAAATGTGTCAGTAGTTAGTACAATTCAGTGACTGCATTATACAATATTATACTTGAACACCACAAATGTATGAGGAACAGACCAGACATATTGGGCAAAATGCTAGACATTCTGCAAAAACATGTACAGTGAGAGGTATGTAGACTGTCACCCTGTGTGTGGTGTCACATTATGGACCCCAGTCAGATATTAAATGAAGCAAACTGCTAGGGAATGCCTTGGACAATTTCGGGGAAGTGTTGTCCTGCAGAAATAGGTGCAGCAGCCAATGTCTGCAGCACATAAAATCCCAGACCAGAGTACAGGTAGCTGTGGCCCGGAGTCACCTTGTAAGTACTGACAGTCTCACTGGGCATGCTCCTATAGTTAGCTAACTTGAGAGCAAGTCTGTTACCTCTTCTTCACAAAGACCTGCTATGTGGAAATACGTCTGTATATACAGACAGATACATATTCATATGTGTCTGTCCCTATCCCCCTCACACATGATTAGTGTATCTATTAGTATGTATGACATACACATATACCAATATATACATATACCGATATATATATTGCTATATAAATTACAATGATGCATAGAATTTCCACGAATATCTCAGTAAAACATTTACATAACACACACAGCAACATTTAAAGAGACATCCCCATTATACATATATATATATATATATATATATATATATATATATATATATATATGTGTGTGTGTGTGTGTGTGTGTGTGTGTGTGTGTGTGTGTGTGTGTGTGTGTGTGTGTGCGTGTGTGTGTGTATGTAAGAAGGCCCCCACATACCCTCGGATTGCTGAGGTTATCTGCATGTACACATCACAATAGTTGTCCAAAGTAACCAGAGCAAGGCCGCAACAGTACATAATTTACTCTGTGCCTGTGGAATGTCACCTTATAGACAGAAACAGGTGAGCAGGTGTTGTAATGTGCAATGGTTTCAAAGCATGCCTTGGACAGGCCATATTGTCCCTGGCCACGTGTTTGCCTGTCTAATTGCAACCAGCCACGTATGGCCATACTGGTAACTGTGTACACATAGCAGAGATATTAATGGGTATCCCACTCCTAGGACACTAGATACAATAACAGTACCAAGCAAAATCACTTTGCAGGCCACATATGCTGTCCAGCACAAGGCTACTTTGCGTACTCCACAAGTACTGTGCCTGCAATCACATATACAACTGATGTAACCTATGACACATGTGATAAGTACTGTGAGCTATAGTGTGTAATAGCAAATAGGTAGGGGTTCTAATCTCACATCAAACAACTGTGTGTGTGTGTGTGTGTGTGTGTGTGTGTGTGTGTGTGTGTGTGTGTGTGTGTGTGTGTGTGTGTGTGTGTGTGTGTGTGTGTGTGTGTGTGTGTGTGGATGTGTGTGTGTGTCTTGGACATGCCCATATGGGCTATCTCTGTGCAATGGTTATGCATTGCAAGGCCCTGTGACTACCTGCTGACCTCTACATTGTCATCCTCTACATGGCCTGCTGATGTCATCCACCTTAAAAGCACTGGCAGACAATATATTACCAGATAAACTCTGTGGTGCATGCGATAAGAATTGTGAGCTATAGTGTGTAATAATACATAGGTAGGTATTCCAATCTCACATCAGCTAGCTCTGTGTGTGCAAATATATCCCCTTGCAGCACTACAGACATGCCCATATGGGCTCACTTTGTGCAATGTTTATGCATTTTAAGGCCCTGTAACTACCTGCTGGCTTCTACATTGCCCTCCTCTACAAGGCCTATTGATGTCATCCACCTTAAGAATGCTGGCAGATGATCTAATATCAGATAACCTCTATTGCGCATGTACTAAGTATTGCAAGCTATAGTGTGTAATAACAGATAGGTAATGGTTCTAATCTGTGTGTGTGTGTGTGTGTGTGTGTGTGTGTGTGTGTGTGTGTGTGTGTGTGTGTGTGTGTGTGTGTGTGTGTGTGTGTGTGTGTGTGTGTGTGTGTGTGTGTGTGTGTGTGTGTGTGTGTGTGTGTGTGTGTGTGTGTGTGTGTGTGTGTGAATATATCCCCTTGCAGCAGTACAGACATGCCCATATGGGCTATCTCTGTACAATGGTTATTCATTTCATGGCCCTGTGCCTAGCTGCTGTCCCTGAATTGTCCTTGTCTACATAATCATAACTGATGCCTGCCACCTGTCTGACCCAGACACAGGCTATTTGTAGATGTGTCAACTCCATCACCACACCTTCTAAATTTGTAAGTTCAGAAAACCAAGGTGACACATAGCAAGGGTAGCAGACTTTATCACAAAGTATGAATGCATGATTACTCTGACTGCACCCATTGTTCTTGTTAGACTGTTCTACACATATGCACCAAGGGAGCCATGCACATATACTGCCATACCTTGCTAACGTCATATTTCTGCTGTGCTGCCATGCCATCTTGTGCCACCATATTGCTGTCATGTATCTATATTTTATCTCCTTAGACTCCAGGATCAGAAATATGCACAGGTCCATGACACACCTGTAATTCTGTAACACTACTGCCAGTCCAACATAATGCAACAAAAATACATAAAGTGCGATGTGTAGTCATGACACATGTCAGCATACAGTACCTGTTGTGGCCCACAAGTGGCTTTCCAAAACAATCCTGCACTACACAAGTACATGTCAAGTAATGTAGACACCCTGTGCATCCGACACATAGTAGCATTTCCCCTGCATCGATGGCATGGATGGTGGGGAGGTGGCACAGGTATCATCACATGCACAGGGTGTGGTGTGGGGGTGCCAGAGGCCTAGGCTATGTCACACAGTTGACAGCATGTGTGTGAGTCAGGAAGGGCTGCAGGTTAGATGTGCCATGGAGAGGTGTCGTGGGTGTTGGTGAACTACATGTGACATTAGTGTTTGAGTGTGTCCATGTACACATTCAAGCCCAGTGCTAGCCCTACATATGTGTATGTTGGACAGCTGTGGTCAGTGCATGTTAGAGTTGGCAGTTCACCATCTCAGGCCATGAATACATAATTGGCTCTGCCAGGAGAAGCATTGGCACCACCATGCTCGAGGTCAGATGTGGTGCTAGTACCTGACAGTGAGTGTTATCTACTGGGTCTGTGTCCCCCATGGGACTGCCCAGGACCACGTGCCCATGGCCTGTCATGTCATGGTGTGGACAACACACTTCCCTCTGTAGCACTGGAGGTACTTCCACTACAGGAGCGTGACTGTGCATGGCCATGTGGACAGTCAGCAGATGGTCTTGCTGACCTTTGTCCACGTGTCTGACATCCAACTCCAACCAGATGTTCCAGCACAAACAGTGTGCGGTCCAAAGCAGACACTGTCTCAGCCCACCGTCTGTCATCTGCATCAATGAACTGATCCAGGGTGTCCCTAATGCAGTGGAGGCAGTCATGGATGTCAGACTGTGCTGCATCCATAACCCTAAGAATCTGTCTGGTGTTGCATTCAGAACATGCATGTGCTCCCATGATGGCCCAAAACATTCACTGAGTGACCCGTGATGTGACACCTGCAACAGGTGGTGGATGGACAGCAGTCCTCCTATGAGAACCCTTGCCAATCCACCTGTGTGAGATCTCTCCAGCTGTCTGGCTATGGCCAGTGCCTACACTCACTGATGCCATAGTTGTCACACTGTCCTGTTCAATGTCGCCACCCTCTGACTATCCAATAACTGTGGCCTCTGGGGACTGGGTATCTGTGGAGATACTGACTGTGACCATTGACAATCGAGGGAGAAGAGGGGTGTCAGCCCCCAACAACCCCACCTGTGCCTCACTATGGCCACTATTATCATCAGAGTCCAATGTGATACTGACATCAGTTTGTAAAGGGAACAGACTCCAATCCCATCGGTCACCTATGAAAAACAAAACAAAAGCAATACATTACTACCTGCACTTTAATGTATGGTAATCCACACAGACTCATACAAATGAGGATCAAAAACTGCATTTCCAGCCTCACATCTTTTCATCTCCGCTCCCATTCACAACAGACAGCCCCACAACAACATACACAAACAAATCAAGCCCTTTATAACGAACACTTCAGCCACATCCAGTTAAAGCTGCTAGTACAATCTGCCTGTAAGTTATATAATATGACAGCATACAAGACAGAAATACACATGAAACCCAGTATACCTGTCTTGTGAATAATATGCCAGTACTAGTGTCACTGCCTCAGGTATGTACCATTTCTCTTTTGTGTTTGAGCAGGCATCTTGGAATAATTGTCTCGTGTATACCAGGCTGGGTAGCCACTCATAACTATAAGTATAAATGTGTTGTTGGTCATTTAAATACACACCTGTGATTAGCAAGTCTATGAACCGTAGTTAACTGTTCCAAAATGGAACATACAGATATACTACTCTTGCTAAACACAACATTTGTATGTACATAGGGTAATATGGCAGCCGTTAACTTTCATAGGTTTTATATATATATATATATATATATATATATATATATATATATATATATATATATATATATAAGCCGTAAAAACAGTATCAAATTTACCAGGAACAGGACCATGGACTTGGGCCACACCTGATGGACCTATGAAATGATGAGGGAGAGGTATTGTCAGCACCACCAAATATTAAAGCATGCCAGTGGAATATGTGCATATATCCAAAAGTACAAAAGCTACTGTGATACTGGCTGTATTGCTGACATTCTGAGTATGTGTGCAGTACTTAGAGTAAACCCCCCTAATGCAGATAGACCTGACACCCATGTACAGGTATGTACAGCCCACCACAATGAATGAGACATTATCACACTGGTGAATCCATTACACTTACCTGGATGCTCTTCTACTGTGAACACTGTTGTACCCACCTCCACGATTTATGGTGCGCTGAATGCCTGGGAGCTGTTGTGTGTACCTAGATTTGCCAGGAATTCCTCTGTGGCTGAGAGTGTTTGTTCTGTGCAGGTCCTCCACCAGTGGTGGCACGATCCCTGGCAACATGAGCAGCTGGCCTTCATCATGCAGCATTAAGCATGTCTGTGGCCCGGTGTCAGACCTGCTCATAGGTCCTGTCCTGTTGGCCAATCTGATTGACATCCCTCATAAGTTCAGTCCACAGTGCTGCCTGCTGTTCCCAATTATGCTTTCTCCTGGACAACAAGATCTGATGGTGCTGTCTCAGTCCATCCACTATTATGTTGTTCTCCACATCTGAGAAGGGGGCATGTATTCTGTGGTACATGGTTCCTGAAAGACAATAAAAGAGGAACACATTGCAGGACCAGATATATGGATGTCCACTATATACAGATCCAGCACACCCATAATGGTCTGCACTATCCACTGCATCCTCACACATCATACCACACAGTCTGGCAACACACTATGGGTGTGGATACTACCAAGATATTATCAATACTGGGGTATGACCCTGTGTGCTGTGACAGATTCTGCAGTATATTCTTACACCCAGCACTGCAGTCTACTGTGGTGTGTCCCCTATGGGAAAACACCCACTAATATGTCATACAGCCACTGCCAGACAAATAGCAGTGTGCTATTACAACCACTACATGGGGACAGTCCAGCAACACCAGTGTGTCACAATGACATAAAACAATGTAAACCTGCTGTAGTATATGTTCCCTGTAGGCAGCATACTTCTCAACTATACAGATGTTTGCAGAATGTCAAGATATTTGCCTCGTAGCCTTAGTCAATTTCACACAACATTGTGGATTTCTGACAAAAGATTGGCCAATCATTGATGGCTGATATCAGAAAATAAAGACAGACATCTTGAGTTTAAGAAGTCATACCCTGCAGAACACAGTTATGCTACTGTAATATCTGTTATTCTATTCACTTTCTTACTTTGTACGAGCAATAGTTACAGTGTCCCTAATATAGGGCCTTTGTCCCTCCATTAATTATGGCTTTTTTCAGATATCTTGCTGTAACAGGTTGACAGCTATGTTAGGCATGGCTATCAACCAGACAGGGAACAATGTAAACAGGATCATGGCCAGACTACATCAGGGACAATCAGGGACACTTAAAATGGTATAACTATTTATGTAAGACAATGACAGAATGAGAGGAGGTGAATTAGTGTACACCATCTGAACGTTACAGGAGTATACACCCTTACTTATTGTCATTATATTTTACGTGTAATTCACTAGCTTCCCTACAACAGCCAACCATAGTAAGAGGGAATAAGGGGACAGAATTAAGATGTGAGTGGAAATCAGGGATATTTGAGAGGCATGCCTGTAGGTGTAGGACAGGTGAGTATCAATGATATGTCATTATCATAGATCTAAGACAGGCTTACTGCTGTGATTCCTATTTCCCATACCTCCATCCTCCCATCTGCCTCCTGTTATAGGGAGAAATCAATTATATACCTGGTTGAGTGCAACACTCCTTTGTTGAACTTTGCTTCTGGTAATCTTTTGAAAATGCACTCTCTGTGTGAGGTAAGTCTTATACAGACTTGTTCCCCATAACCAGCTGCTTGCATTTTTAAGGTACTGCTCATTAGTAGGTAATTGCCTCTGTACCATTCTATGGCTCTGATATAAGTAATTGCAGCCAAAACAGCTGAATTGCACTATCATTAGCCAATGACATGCCACCACAGTACTCTATATAAGGCCTTCATGTAGACCTTGGCCCCTTTCTTAGTTGTTCAGCTGGACATTACTGAGGTGTGGAGACTATAGCATTGCAGAGGTTAGGTACCATAACTATCAAGATTTATGCAGTATGTCCATAGTTTTGCCTCATATGTGTGGTCAGTGTCCCATGACATTGTGGTCATCTGGCAATTCATTAGCAAACATTGTGGGTTGAGGTCAGTAATGACAGACACACATTTGAGTGTCAGACTTCATACCCCTCTGAATATGTATACTAGTGCAATATATGGTATTGTATCAACTTACTATCAATGTAGGAGCAAACTGTAAAACATGTCCCAATCTTTGGACCTTTGTCCCCCCTATTAAGTATGGCTGTGTCCTGATCCTTTGGGCCTAAGGGTTGGGAGGTATGGTAGATGTGTAATAGCTAACTTTACATATAGGTGTGTATGCTACAGGTTGCAGCTGCTGATGCAGACTAGAACAGATGGGGGAAGTGCAAACACTTTGGAGGGCAACAAGCTGTACATGTAACTGTGGCAGCTTTGTCAGCCCTGTCATTATGGCAGAGCCAGGGTAAGGGGAACCCTTTACAGTCCAATCGAGGCATTTGATTAAGGTACATCTTTTATGCAACAGTGCCAATAACAGAGTATTAGGTGAGATATACTTATGCTATGCAGATATGTGCAGTGTGTCCTCACCTGCAGGCCTTTGACTTGCAAAACTGGATAGTAGTTCATTAATTAGCAGTAACCTGTGCAGATAAAGATTGCATGACTCAGTCATTAATTGGTGTCTTCACAATAATGTAATTGCACTGCAACACAAGACTGGATTTGAACCCGGGACTGTGTGTGGCATTGCTGCCTTAGCAGGGGTTTTTCTACATGTTGCTGATACAAGGGCACATTTACCTGCTATCACAGGCCTCACTTACATTCATTTTTATGTCTTTGGCTGTCTAGCGGTGTATTATTGCACCAGAGTCCAAAGAACACTGTAATTTTTTCCATACATTTTTAATTCCAGTTGGAGTGGTGCGGCATGGCTCTCAGCTCCACTGAGACACGCCTAACAACTGTAAGTAGCAATCACTATGTTTATTTTGTACATGTGGCTTACAGCGTTATAAACAGATATACTCATTAGAGCTCTATTTAACTGAGCTAAGTGAAGCTGCGTGACATGTCACACCTCGCAGCTCCATGCTAAAAAATATAAAGAAAAGAAAAAAGGGGAGCTAGGAAAGTGGTAAAATGGGGCCAAGCAGGGGAAAAAACATAGTGAAAGGCAGGTGAGGATGTGCAGGAAGGGTGTAGGAAAGAACCATAGCGATCCATTTCTTGTACAGCAACACCTGTGCACTTTGACAGATTTTGTAGATGAATTTGATCTCTCAAACCCCAGAGAGTGGGGTGGAGATAACATAACTGCATTGTCAAGCCAATTGCACCAAATTACCTGTGTCCAGTGGACATGTGTGCAAAATGGAGAGGTATGTATGGGGTGATATCTTTTTTAGGACAGGTGCTCATTTTTTTATTAAGTGGAATGTTGGGGAAGGGACATAGGTACATGAGGGGAGGTAAGTTGGGTAGAGGATGATGCATTTGCAGACAGACAAGACAGACAAGACAGCAGACAGGGGTGGTGTGTGATGCATGAGGTAGGTGAACACCTTGGATGGGGAGGATGTTGTGGAATCCAATTCACACATGCCTCCAGATGACAGCAGTGTGACTCACATCCCCACATATGGGACTATCAACACTGCTCCTTCACTGCCCCAAGGGTGGGTGTGCTGGAGGCTGGGCACCAGGACAAGGCTGCCTTATTAGGTTGGACAGCATACCCTCAACCCAGTGCAGGCGGTGTTTATAGCTCCAATGAACAATCCAGAACACTATGACTGGCAGTTCAGCCTGAATGACAATGCCCCCACTGCCACTGCTCCCAGGGGGGTTGCACCCCCTCCCCTGAGGCGGTCCCACCTGATGCCCCAGGTGGTGCAGGGGCAGTGGATAGGGCACCACCAGTCTGGGTCCCAGACTTGCTAGGACTTGGTGCTACAGCCAGTTGAGGCAAGGTAGGTGGATCACCCAGAACAGGCCTACCCTGACGTGCTGTAGTTGTGGAGGTATAGCAATAAGTATAGGTTAGTTGTGAACAAATCATTGTTAGTAATAGCATGGCAAAACATTGGAAATAACCTAATTACATATCAGTGCATATTATGTGAAACACAACAATAAATAACAGAACAGTCAGTATGTCAACAGCATGCCAATAACAGTTACAGCATAATGCCAACAAAATAGGTAATGTAACAAGATATGTTAATATGCAACCATTACAATACAAAACAATAATAAAATACATGTCCATAAATACAGTTAATATAACAACATATGTTAATAGTAAACCATAACCAATGAATAACAATAAGAAATACATGAAGATTAGGGGTGGGAGAGAGAGAAAAACAGTTCATTAGTAACATTTCTGGTTATTTCTTTGACATCAGTACTACTGTCTACTCTACGTGTCTGTATTTTGTTTATGTGTACAGTGACTACAAGTCTCCTATAGCTGATTCATGTACATACCTCTCAGGCAATTTGCATGGGGCACTATGGACCAAGCAGTAACAACTGTGGTTACACAACTACACAGAACACTTGCACATCAGGGGGACCTATGTAACTATCAAGGTGTTTTCTGGGCTGATTTGGTGATACTTTGAAATCTAGGTAATCATTTCCATGGTAATCCTGTGACAGATGGATTACGCACTATTAATTAATTAATTGCATAATGTGAAATTGTGACACTTGAGAGACATGTATATGTACAGTGACACTAAACAGCTGTCATGCCTTAGTTGGCAGGCATGGGAATAGAACTCAGTAGCAGTGACTGTAGCGGACATCTGCATAGGATGTATTAATTGACTGCAGCAACTTTTAACAGATACTCCAGGAATACAGCCATACCATGATTACACATTTTATTTCTGACTGAACATTGCTGACGAACATATTCTTGCTAATAAAAGAGAAATACACTCATTGAGATAAATAAACTGCTGGAAATAAAAAAAAGAAAATGTGTAACAGCAAATACCAGTGGAATAAAACAGTGCCAGGAGTTATAAAAAAAAAGTTTATTTGGTCATAAAATTAAAAAGGTTTTTAATTTTATGCATGAATAAACTTTTTTTATAACTACTGGCACTGTTTTATTCAACTGGTGTTTGCTGTTACACATTCTTGCTAATGATTTTAAGAGTCTGTGACATCTAAACACAGAATTATCTACTCATAATGTGGGCTACCTCAATCATTTACCTGTAGATCCTGTCGACAGAGAATGTGTGAGCATTACATAACTGCTACTGTAATATTTACTGGTACATACCACTGGATTTGAACCCTGGACTGTGTGTGACAAAATGAATGGTATACACAGCATTTAACAAACTGAGCTACTGAGTCACTGCTGGTTACCAACTGAATGATATTTGCCTAGAGCTCACCTAGAACCATAATCTGACCTGGTAGTACTACTACAGTGTTATACTAGACTGCAGTGACAGTAGAACGCGAATGCATGAAATACAAGCATAACGCAGATAGTAGGTAAGCTACATTTCTGTATCATATCTGTGAAGTCAACAAACAATATCAGCTCATGGAGTGAACTACCTCACCCATATACCTTTATTACCTGAGTTCTTTGGATGGCAAAGCATTATGTGAGCAATCCTGGCCTAGTGACAGCCTTGAACAGTACTTGCATGAGTTAACCAATGCAGTTTGCAGCCATTAGATTGGCATTCTACAGCTATTACAGTATTATACTTGACTGTAAATCCTTACCTTATAGTCTCAATGCATACAGCTCTACTGCAATGGTTATGACAACACAATCCTGATGTAGACCATTTTACTAGGTGTTATTGGAATTGTTTCATGTTTTTATTACACTGCAGTTGGCATTATTCATTCATTGCAATATAGTTCTAATTACACATTTATTGCACGACAAACTTTATTGTATATACTTTAATGCAGTTATTGGTATTGTTTCCTACTTTTATTGCAGTACAGTTGGCATTATTAATTTATTGTAATACAACTCTAATTCCATATTTATTGCACTACAACCTTTACTGTATATACTTTATTGCAGTTAATGCTTTACGCTCTCTTACTAATTTCACTACAGTAGCCATAATGCATTTGTACTCACCACACTCACAGCACAACCTGATCAAGCGCCTGACATACAACTCAACATTGCAGGCCCTCTCAGCTGCAGCTGTTGGGAGAAATGCACACCATTATGCATACCAGTTTTGCAGGCATTCAGACTACATATTGGTAATACTGAGGAAAAAGTACTTACATACTTGTGGGGCATTCCCTGCCCTATCTTCTTGGACCCAGATGTTCAAGAGTCCCCTTTTCCATCTTTTCAGGTCATCATGGTGGTGATGACACTGCTCACCTGTGCAGGGGATACCAGTGACACTGGTGAGTTCTCTGGCCAGCCAGTCCCAGGTCTCCTCCTTATACACCTGAGGAAACCACCCTGCCTGTCCAAATGGTTTTGTACAAGGAGCCCAACCATGACCCTGGACTCCAGAATGCCCCAACGCTGCACACAAAGGCATGCACCTTCACCACTGCCAGCCATTGTATACTATCAGTGATAGAACTCCAATGGATTCTGCTGTATTCCCACCTATTGGGCTTAATATAGCCTGTTTTCCTGCCCTTACACATCATTGGACAACATTCAAAAAAGTACCTCTTTGCTTAGCACTGTGGAAACCAGAGCAGCTGAACTGAGAAGTGTGAAAACTCACAGAACCATAGTCTTAGCAGAGCATAGCAGCATGCAAGCCAGCCAAGTAGATCCAAACAGTGCACAAATATTGGCATCCATTACCATGTTTATACTCAATAGGTCTAAGCACAGTTGGGCAGAGCTTAGCAGAGCACAGCAGGGTCATCTTTTATAAAAAAAAAAAAAATGCATAATATGTATATCAAAATTAAATACATATTTTCACTTCCATGTATTCACACCCTGGACATACTGCACATGAAGCCATAACTCTAATCATTTAGCTACGAGGATATTAAGAAATATGGGATATCTTCACATATACCACTGAGCTACAGTATATATAAGCAGTGCTAAGCACTGACCCATGCAAACATGCTTAGACACGCTTAAAGACACCTTTAAAGAAATAATTACATCTGGTTTCTATTTTTAGATGTCTGGAATGTGTCTGCTATCTTGTATGTGAGTGCAAGCTGGCCATGCAAACATGCTTTGTTTAAAAAAAAATCATAAACATAACATAAAGGAAAACAAAATTAAAATAAAAATAAAAAAAGGAGATTGCAGGGAGTCTCATTCTCCTCTGCAGCCATAGTTAGCACTACACCTCTCCCTATACTGATTCAATAACTGTGTTCCTCAGATCTCCATCTGTAGCACATTATCATTAATAGGCATGGCATGCTGCTGAGGGGGAACCATGACCATGGATATGGATACATTCCATGTAGGCTTTACATGGTGCCTACATGGATTTTATTAAATCCTGAGGTTTATTTTGAATGACTAACATGATATTAATAAGACCTCTGACACCTTTCCCAGTTCAGGAGACAGTAAGACACAAGGCTACTTTAGTTTAGTGTGTACTGTGTGGATAACCATTTCATTATCAAAAGGACTGATGTATCTCCATAGCATGTGGCCCATTACCCAATTAAAGGAGGAGTGAGCTTGTGTAATCTAATCAAACGAAGTACAGTCCCATATAAACTGACATGAGCCTAAGCTACAAAGAATACTGAGAAGATAGCAGGGATGGCCAGTTTAGAGTAAACTTTTCCCAAATAATCAAACTTTCTCTGCAAATCAAAGACTTATGATGACATAAGACAGTTTCCATTGTGCAGGAAAAATAGAAGAGTGAAATATCAGCAGAAGTTATATAGTTATTTGTAAAGTAGCCCAAACTTAATTTGACTGATCCCCTAGTTTAGGTAGTAAAAACTGCAGGAAAAACCCATCCAAGTTAAACTTTTCACTGTGTGATACCTTAAACCTCCTGTAATAGTTTAGGCAGTAGATATTTGAAAATGAATCAGAATTTATAACAGCTTTCTTCACAGAATTCTTGGCAATTATAAAGGCCTCCCTAAACTTCGATCTGTGTGGTTACTTCTGAATAGATCCAAATTGTCTAGAAGTCAGGAGGTTGTGTGAGTCATTTTTTAACAATCATTGAGAAGCTGACATGATTTCAGGAGTAGGATTTTGATTGATGGCTTCAGAGAAATCCATTTTCTTGCCTAAACTGACAAGATTCAGATGTGTAACAAACAGGCCAAGAGCAAGAGCAACTGCAAAAAGAGGTCACATTAGAAATAGAACCTGCATTCTGGTCACTTTTCACTGTGAAGGAGAGTATACTAATAGGTAAAGAAGTCATATCTGGAGATTTGATCTCAAAGGACTGTCTTTGTAGAAGAGCTAAGGGCAGCAGAAAACAATTATACCACCTTCCTTTATAAAAATATGCATATCTGTGGCTGCATAGGTTTACATCTGTGTGCACACAGTTGATTTAAGGGCATGAATATATATAACAGTCAATGAAAAAAATGGAAAGGGTGAGAAGGAAAACAGGCACTGAACTGCAATGTAACTATGTTGCTGCAATGAAGAGGAACAAAGGATGTGTGAGCAGAAGGAATTAATCAAAGACCGATGCAGAAGAAAGAGAGGACTCCAAAAGGCAGTATCTCAGATTTATGTAAAGTAGAGATGTATGAATATCAGTGAGTGAAGGTGCCCAACAAATACACAGTGGTATTCAGGTGTAGACCAGGTAGGAGTGAAGGAGATACTGAGTAGTTATATAGTTACAGGAAATAGGGAAAAAAACATATGTTGAGAAGTGGCCAATAAAATAAATATAGAGTGCAGAAGAAAATAAAATCTGTTATGAAATTAAATGAAAAAGGATCAGTGAGGCTAAGAGAGAAAGGGGAGTTAACTTATGACACAGAGGAGGAGAGTATAATAAACTATATATATATATATATATATATATATATATATATATATATATATATATATATATAAATATTTATAGGTTCATAGGTTCATAGGTTCATACTAGGCTATCTGCCCGAGGGCATTTACAAGCCTAGCCCATAGTTTTGTGGCTTACGCCACCCCTTTAGTATGGGGAACTATACCCATTATTTTGCTGTGCCTGTGTCGAGCAGTGACACTGAGGTAATCCCTGGGGTATATCTGCGATCTCCCATCCATTGGTCAAGATTTCTCTTGAACAAGGCCAGCGAGGGGCTTTGCCTCACATATACCGGGATTTTGTTCCACAGCATAGGGAGTCTTTGGGTGATGAATCTATCCCTCCAGCATGTCCTATTAATAGCCGTGTCGAGGTTTAAGTCTCCCACCCTTGTGGCTCTGATGGATCTAGATTTTTTGAGGTGAAGCATATTCATCAAATCTGGGTTTGACATGGCCTTGTATGTCAGGCAAAGGTCACCTCTGAGCAAGCGGTAAGCGACTGAATAGAGCTGGAGTTCTTTCAGTCGGTCAGCATAGGACAGATTTTTGAGACCCTTTATCCTTTTGGTGAGGAACTTTTGTGGCCTCTCCAGCTGTTGCAAGTGTCGGGTCAGATACATTCCGAATGGGGCATTGTACTCAATCATTGGTCTTATGAGTGATGAGTACAGGGAGACTATGACCTCCCTTGATCTAGATGTGAATCCCTTCATGATAAGGTGGGCAATGTAGAAGGTCTTCCTAACTACTTTAGCAACATGGGTGTCAAATGACAGGCTACTGTCAACCTGGGTCCCCAGGTCCCTGATAACTTTTTCTGTGCTCAGTGGATTGCCACCTATATGGTAGCTAGGGGTAACCTTGTTTTTCCCGAAGGGTATGACTATGCATTTTTTGGCATTTAACTTTAGGCCATGGCTCTGGCACCAGCTATCCATCTCTGTGAGACCCTTCTGAAGGATATCTGTGTCAGATGTGTTTTCGACTATGGCGCCCAGTTTGCAGTCATCTGCAAACTTTGTCAGCCATAACCCTCCTGTGTTTGCTTGTACTTCGGAAAAGTAGATGCCAAACAAGAGTGGGCCCAGGACTGAGCCCTGTGGGACACCACTTGTGACAGGCTTTGAGTCTGACATGGCGCCAGCAACTCTGACCCTGTGGGTTCTGTCACTCAGCCAGTTTGCAACCCATCTTGTGATGTATGGGTTAACATTTAAGCTGATGAGTTTTTCAATGATACCCGAGTGGGGTATTGTATCGAAGGCCTTCGCCAGATCGAGGTAGGCTGTATGGACTGCCTTTCCCTCATCAATGGCTTTGGTGACTGTTTCGAAAAAGTCAACCAAGTTTAAAAGGCATGATCTGCCTTTGACAAAGCCAAACTGGGTTGGATCCAAAGTCTGCAAATTCCCTATGTCTTTATTTATGAGGTCCATTATGATCCTCTCCATGGCTTTGCAGATAAGGCTTGTCAAGCTAATGGGCCGGTAATTTCCAGGATCGGTGGAGGCACTGCCTTTGTGAAGTGGGACCACAGTTGCAGTGCGCCACTCCCTGGGTACGTATCCAGAGGTGAGACTATGATTAAACAGCTGTCCTAGCTGTGGGTTTAATTCCTCGTTGAGTTCGTGGAGCACACAGCCAGGGACACCATCAGGTCCCATGGATGCTGTGTTTTTTGCTTTGGAGAGAGCAGTTCTCACTTGGGCGTTAGAGATGTTTGGGGGGCTGCAATCGTTTGGTATAGATATCTCTCCTTTTGGGGGGGAGGGGGGGGAGTTTGCACTGAACCTGTCAGCCAGTATGTATCAGGAGAACTTGATCAGACACTAAAGAGAAAGAGAAAGAATTCAAGATCTGTGCACGGTCTTAAGAAAATAGAGCATTTCCAAGGCACAATATAGATTAATCAGCTGAGATTAGTAATAAGGGCATTGGAGTTACAGAGTTAAGTATTAAGCAGGAAGTGGAACAGTATGAACACTTTTGCAGTGCACACATTGCAATTATATTTCAGAAAATGTTCTGGACATTAACATTAGTGAGGTCAATACAGACAGTCCATAAAATAAAAAGAAATATTATTATTTTTCTTAGGGTACCGCAATGACTAGTAACTAAATATACACACACATATATATATATATATATATATATATATATATATATATATATATATATATATATATATATATATATATATATATATATATATATATATATACATAAATGTATGTATAGTGGGTTGGCCTTAGATATACTGGAACCCTAGGTGAAAAGGCTCCTTGGTGTCCTCCCAACCCATCTTGGCCTGTTCACACTATGCAGTTTACTTTTCTTCCTTTTATCACAGTTTGGCTTACTCTTAATTTTTTCTGCAGTTATTCACTCATTCATTTAAGATGTTCTACCTAAGCAAGACTGCACTTTCATAACACTCTGATATGCATTTTAAAGTTTCTCTGGCAACCTTTTTCATCCAGTGAGTGCCTAAACAAAAACTATGATCAAAAAAATAAACTCAGTCTTACTCTTCAACTTTGGTTTTTCCTGCATCCTTTCAACATGCCCTAACTGACCAAGACTACCCTGTAAAAACTAAGTTAAGCTGGAGTTTGGAGGCTGATAGTCTCCTGGAGTTGGAAGTCATGAAGTTATGGAAGCTTTGTGGAGCATTTCAGAGCTTTTTTTCCAAATTTTTGATCCATGGATGGACTGAACAAAAATCATGCATATGGAAAAGAAATTTGATACTACTTTTTCACCTTTTTAAAACCTGAGCTTTGGCTGGCTAAGATCTAGCTGTATTCAACTGGATGGATAAGAGAATTTAAGTACCTTTTGTCTGCACTTTTTTCAAATAATACCGCATTTTAATTGCTTTATTTGTATTGCATTGAATATTAACTGAACTGGAAGTTTTGACTCTGTTTTTTCAATTAGGCCTTGCTAGATGTTATTGCCTGTTAGAATTCCTGCATAGACAGTAATTGCAGTTGGGGATAGTTCATTCATTGATATTCTGTTACTGTCTATTTAAGTGGTACGTTTTGGAATATTTTCTGCTTAAACCCTGAGTTTTGGCTGGCTAAGATCTAGCTGTATTCAACTGGACGTATAAGAGAATTTAAGTACCTTTTATCTGCACTTTTTTCAAATAATACAGCATTTTAATTGCTTTATTTGTGTTGCATTAAATATTAACTGAACTGGAAGTTTTGACTCTGTTTTTTCAATTAGGGCTTGCTAGATTTTATTGCCTGTTAGAATTCCTGCATAGACAGTAATTGCAGTCGGGGATAGTTCATTCATTGATATTCTGTTACTGTCTAAGTGGTACATTTTGGAATATTTTCTGCTTAAAACCTGAGTTTTGGCTGGCTAAGATCCAGCTGTATTCAACTGGACGTATTAGAGAATTTAAGTACCTTTTATCTGCACTTTTTTCAAATAATACAGCATTTTAATTGCTTTAGTTGTGTTGCATTGAATATTAACTGAACTGGAAGTTTTGACTCTGTTTTTTCAATTAGGGCTTGCTAGATTTTATTGCCTGTTAGAATTCCTGCATAGACAGTAATTGCAGTCGGGGGTGGTTCATTCATTGATATTCTGTTACTGTCTATTTAAGTGGTACATTTTGGAATATTTTCTGCTTAAAACCTGCATTTTGGCCAGCTAAAATCTAGCTGTATTCAACTGGACGTATAAGAGAATTTAAGTACCTTTTATCTGCACTTTTTTAAAATAATACAGTATTTAATTGATTTATTTGTGTTGCATTGAATATTAACTGAACTGGAAGTTTTGACTGTTTTTTCAGTTAGTTACCCACCCTCCCTGGTTTTGTTTTGGTGTTAATCTTGGTGGCTTTGAAACTGCCCACCCCTCTTGTAAATTTGTGTTTAGATACTTCTTCTGAGCCTGTCTCATTTGCTCACTCAACTGAGTGCAGTGAGATCATATTCTGATTTCAGGCACTCCTACTGTGTACAAAGAGAGCAGCTGATAAAGAAAAAAAAATTAAGCTTGTTTCCTGCCTTTTCTGTAAGTGGTCTAGACTGTTTGTAGGCTTCTGAACCCCCAAGCCTTTCGGTGTTGGAGGGAAGCCTTCTAGCTTAATTTTGTTTCTTAGAACTAGCCAGTTTTCTAGTTTCAGGACTCAAATCTGTTTCTTTGAACTCAGCACTTGTTCAGAACTCATTGTAAGCACTAAATAATCTGCAAATTACTACAGCACTCAAATTTCCTCACTTGTCTAGAGGAAAGCAGTTTTTAGTACTTAATAAATAAGCACCTATCCAGGCATGTCTAAGGGTCAGCTCCCGGTGATTTCTCCTGTCTACCTGATGAATCTGGGCATCTTGGGGCAATGCAGCAATTGCCTCATGTACACAGACAACCTTCTCCTCCTAACACCCAACACTACAACCTATGAGAGATGCATTTCGATAGCCAAACTGGAAGCAAAGCTCTCTTCACCCAGGACTGGACTAGACAGTCAAGAGGAGAAGGTAAACACTTGCACCACACCACATTCATCACATAGTCCCTCAAAACCTACACCACCAAAACACACACATAGAAACACAAAACACACACCAACATTCACAGGTGCTCTCAATAAAAACCTGACCAAGCATCAGGGACCTCCAAAGCAGAAACGCAAGCAAACTCTAACCCCAGCACAACCCAAATGACACATAGCCCACAAACTCAGTGTGCCACTCAACCACAGCCCATAAGGCATACCAATGTACCCGACACTGTAGTCATAGGTGACTCTATAGTCAGGCACACTGATGTTCCACTCACCAGGCTAAACAAGGAGAAAGTTACTGTCAGCTGCCTGTCAGGTACCAGGATTCACCACATAACGCATGCACTCAGGTCACTCCACAACAAGTACAAATATGACACTGTCATTGTCCATGTTGGTGTGAATGACCTGAGACATACCTCCCTGGACTACATGAAAAGAGACGTGTAGGATCTCTCCGATATTCTAGCCCAGGCAGGTATGACCCTAGCTCTGAGTAGCATCCTGCCATCACCCAGAATGGTAACAAAGTACAAGTACAAAATTATTGACTTCAACAATTGGCTAAGCTTCTGGTGTCATTCTAAGGGGATCCAGTATTTGTCTGCCTGGGATGACATGATCGACAGACCATGATGCTTTGCCAGAGATGGCCTGCACCTGTCGCTCTTGGGATTCCGGATACTGGCCAAGGCTCTTCCCACCCCTATAGTGCCTTTTTATGCAAGGTTCAAATGACAAATTCACTACCATAACAGGTACAAGCAAGCAAAATCTGAGGGTAATGCTACTCAATGCTAGAAGTCTAAACCTCAAAATGCACTCACTCGAGGCACTCCTTAAAATGAGAACATCAACATCTGTGCAGTGACAAAGACCTGGTTCAAAGCTCCAGAGAGCACCCCTGCGTTACCAGGCTATAATTCATACCACACCTTTCGGCCACCTAACCCAGAACGAAGCACTAAAGGTGGAGACGTGTCCATATTCATTAAGGATATCCACACCTCCAGGCTAGTTGCACAGCATAATGCATCCAAGATTATCCAAGTGCAACAAACTCTGGGCAAGACCACAGTCCAAATTGTAGCTTTCTACAGACCCCCCCCCCACCATGCCCCAGGATTCTCACTCCTCATTTCTTGATACACTGGAAAGTATTAGGGTACAACCCAACACACTAATAATGGGCGATTTCAACTACCCCATCATTAACTGGGAAAACTAATCATGTACCAACTCTTTTGCTCAACGTTTTCTGGAATTCATAAATTCCAATGCCTTGGATCAACTTATTCACACCCCCACCAGGGGCAGCAATATCCTAGAACTGGTCATTATCAACATGGGCAACCGGTATTCCACACCAGAGGTCAATTCCTCGTTGGTCAGATCCGACCACAAGTTAATCACCCTAGACATCCACATCCCACCCCCACCCCCAATTAGGGAAACCACTGTAAAAAACTTCTCCAAAGCTAACTTCACACTTCTTAAGACAGAAGTGGCAAACTTCATGACACCCTTGCAGGTGGACAGTAGAGGTACGACTGCTGAATCTTACACAAATGCACTTTATAAGCACTTACATGAGTGCATGGATCATGCTACCTCTAATAGAACCAAGATGCTATCCTCCAAAATAGAACCAAGATGCTATCCTCCAAAAAAAGAAAGCCAATCCTCTGCCATAAACAAACTCTACAACAGAAGAAAGAAACTGTTGCAAAAAAGAGTAAAATCCCATGACTGGAGGAACTCCCTGGTCAACCTCAGTTAAAAGCTGAGATCCCTCATAAAATCCTCCAAAGCTAGTTACAAAAACAAAATTGCCACTGACTCTAAAGACAACCACAAAGCATTCTATAGCTATGTCAAGAATCTCAATGGCAACACTCAGATCTGCTCTGAGTTACAGCACAATGGCACTAAATATACAGAACCAACTGATATTGCCAACATCCTGGCAGATAGGTTCAGTGCTAACTTTACCCCCCTCTCACCCCCTAGAGAGCCCATCTCTATACCGGAAGAATGCAAAGCTCCTGTAATCACAGCTGCACAGGTAAAAAACACACTCTCCAAAGCCAAGAACACAGCATCCATGGGACCTGACAATATCCCAGGCTGCGTTCTACACAAACTACAGAATGAGCTGGCACCCTACCTAAGTACCATGTTCAATCATAGCCTCACACTCTAGGGACCTAAACCTTGTCACCAAAATAAACAGAACATGCTGGAGGGATAGATTCCTGTCCCAGAGACTTCCCATACTCTGGAACAGACTACCTATCTATGTCAAACAGAGCTGCTCCTTAGCACTGTTCAAGAAAAATCTTGATGATCGGATGGGAAATAGGAAATTCACCCCAGGGATCACTTTTGTGGCTCTGCTTGACAGGGGCACAGGAAAATAATTTTCTTGGGTGGCGAATCCAAGGTACCTTTTTGGCTAGGCTTATATAGGTCCTAATCCAAATCTGACTTCAGACCAGTGACAAGTGGAGTACCACAGGGTTTAGTCCTGGGTCCTCTCCTGTTTGGTATCTACTTCTCTGAAGTACAAGCTAACAAAGAAGGTCTTTGGCTCACAAAGTTTGCAGATGACTGCAAACTAGGAGCCATAACTGAAACTCCTAACGATGTGGACATACTACAAAAGGGCCTCACTGAGACAGATGCCTGGTGTCAAAGCCATGGCCTGAAGCTCAATGCCAAAAAGTGTATTGTCATCCCCTTTGGTAAAAACTATGTACCCATAAACTACCACATAAGTGGTAGTCTACTTAATGCCAAAAGTGTGATAAGAGACCTTGGGACACAGGTGGACAGTAGTCTCTCCTTTGATAATCACATCGCCACAGTGGTCAGGAAATCCTTCTACATGGCTCACCTCATCCCAAAGGATTTCTCATCCAGAAAAAAAGAGGTCATATTTGCCCTCTGCTCATCACTCGTTGGACCCATTATAGAGTACAATGCCCCTTTTGGTATGTACAAGACATCTACAATAACTGGAAAGGCCACAGAAATACCTCCCAAAGAGGATTACTGGCCTCAAACAGATGCCCTATGCAGACCGTCTCATAAAACTCTAGCTTTACTCCGTCGCATATCGCCTACTCAGAGGCGATCTCTGCCTAACATACAAAACTATCTCAAACCCAGAGCTGTTGGACATGCTCCACTTAAAGAAATCCCAATCCCTCTGAGCTACACACTCTAGGGACCTAAACCTTGTCACCAAAATAAACAGAACATGCTGGAGGGATAGATTCCTGTCCCAGAGACTTCCCATACTCTGGAACAGACTACCTAACTATGTCAAACAGAGCTCCTCATTAGCACTCTTCAAGAAAAATCTTGATGATCGGATGGGAAATAGGAAATTCACCCCAGGGATCACTTTTGTGGCTCTGCTTGACAGGGGCACAGGAAAATAATTTTCTTGGGTGGCGAATCCAGGGTACCTTTTTGGCTAGGCTTATATAGGTCCTAGGGCTAATAGCCTAGTACCTATTTATGAACCTATTTCAAGGAAGAAATAAGTTGTATCCAAGTTTTAATGCTCAAATCTGACCAATATCCAGTTCACAATAATCCAAGAAGACAAATGCTGGTACCAGCCCCCTAAACCCCAGCTTAATATAAGCAGTCAGTTTCTGTGTATCCCCCTTTGGTGTTAAATTGGGATTACAATTAAGGCATAAATGCCCACAGTCATATTTCAAGCTCAAATCTGACCAAAATCCAGTTCACAATAATCAAAGAAGACAAATGCTGGTACCTGCCCCCTAAACCCCAGCTTAATATAAGCAGTCAGTTTCTGTGCATCCCCCTTTGGTGTTAAATTGGGATTCAAATTAAGGCATGAATGCCCACAGTCATATTTTAAGCTGCTGCTGCTGTCATATTTATATACAGCATGCCTCCTCATCTCGTTCCCCCAAAAGACAGCCACCTTCTGTGTACCCATCTGATGTCAGACTGGAATAAGACTGAAAACATTAAACAGAACATAACATATTTGCTGTCAGATATGTATAAACAGCACATTTATTTATTCTCCCCCAAAAGATAGTCACCTGTATGTGTCAGATGCTTCCTTGTGAGGAAAATGAAAAATAAATGATTACAATAATATTTCCAACATGTAATTCTACAGAGTACAAAGCTCATATACAGTCTATAGAGACTCTCTGTGCAGCCCCCTGAAGTTTGTGAGGAAAGTTAAAGAACTAATGACTACACCGCCCCAATCCCAACACAAGATATAGTAACCTCTAATGTTTGAGAGACATGTTAAAGAAATAATGGCATTTCCCATCTCCACCAAGTACAGAGACTTTCTGTGTACACATATAAGCAGGGCATGTGGTGTTTATGGCAGAAGCGATTACTGAGTCCATGTCAAAATCCACTTATACAGCCTTGGAATGTGGGGGTCAACAGCCCTCCAGAGTTCTGAATGTCTGGATATTCTGTGATACATTTATCCTTCTTTTTTGAGAGATGTTTTTTAAACTGAGCAAATGATAACATCAGTTATTTTCATCCGGACAACCCCAACCAATTAGTTATAGCCATTACTAGATGTCTGACCATGATAAAAGAGGATGACCGTGTTTGTTCCAAACATACAATTACCACACATTATAATATTGAAGGTTGATTCAAATAATAACGCTGGTCCTGCAAAGCCAAAATAATAAGCAAACAGCTGGACATTTTCCTCCCCATAGAACAGACACGGTAATTATACCTCCTACGTCTGCCCATATCAGTTGTCTAGTGGAATAGTTAATCTTACTTCTCATAAATGGCCAGTACTCCTGCTATGACAGACACTGACTGTTTAAATGAGCAAATGACGAGAGGCTCAGGTACTTTCATCCTGCTAACCCCATCCCTGACCCAGCAGTTACAGCCACAACATCTGATGGTTATATTCACACAAATCACAAAGTCACATTAATTTTGCCAAAAATATCTAGTTAATCATTGCCAGCATAACTGTAAAATAGTAATGACACTTGCCTCATCTCTCCGTTCCTCTGACCTCAACTGTCCACACAAATCAGAAAGTCTGAATATTGTCCTGTAAAATATTTGGTTGCTCACTGCCATCATTATTGTAAACATTGCAATAACACATCTCACCACAGCACTCCTCTCATCTCAACTGTCCACATAAATCAGAAAGTCTGAAACATTGCTCAAAAATATCTGGCTGATCGCTGCCAGCATTACTGTAAAATCTGTAAGAACACTCATCACATCAGTGTGAGCATGGGAAGTTACTGAAAATGTTCTTTCAGCACATACTGCTACATGCTGAAAAACAGTTAAGCACAGTCATTTTCTGAGGTGGTCTGCATTCTTTCTGCCCTCAGAGCAGCCTGGACACACCCAATCACAGTTTTAAGCTTATTTATTTATTTATTTATTTATTTATTTATTTATTTATTTATTTATTTATTTATTTATTTTTATCAGCTAATTTTGCATTTTTGGAGGTAACCTAAGAAAGAAATGGTCTGCTTACCTTAAACATCCATGTCTAACAACCAAATTGGTTGCTGCATCATCATGTCAGACATCATGATGCAGCAAACAATCAGAATGTCGGATGTCTGCGACTGATAACATTGTCTGTCCTTTTATTTAATGGATGTTTGCTTTCATGTGCGATTCTATCAACATAAGACTGCCTGCTTCCTATCACTCTTTCTTTATTTTTGGGGGGGATCCACAGAGGTGTAGATGCAGCCTAGCCATTCTCGTCTATCATTAACACAGAAAAAGATTTTGCTCAAGCATTTCTGCATCTTCACCTGACATGCATCAGGGACATCTGCTTCAGTGCCACATGGACTAAATTGAAAAATTGCTCTCAGTGAGTTTCAGAAAACTCAGCAGATAGGTTGGAATGGAACACCTGGTGGTACCTGGTAGTCTGTTACTCAGCAGATGTGTTGCAATGGTACACCTGGTGGTACCTGCTAGCCCCCTTACTGCTTCCTGATGGCTGGGAGCCATCTGTGGGAAGCATCATCATGAGCTTCTTCTCCAAGTATTGTGCCTACAAGAGAATGGGCATTCCAAGCTTCATAATTATCTGTAACAAAGTACTGAAGATCTGCTACACCAATGGTGTTAAATCAACTAGTGTGTTTTGCAGGTTGTAGCAGGACAATGAAAAAACAGCTAATATGGGGTAAGAGAAATAATGGTTAAATTGCATGACATTTTTAGTGACAGTCTTGTGACCATTGATGAAGACTGTTGGCACTAGATAGTAGACAGGTAAGGTGAGTGAGGAAAAATGGAATGATCTTATTTTTCTGATTTACTGAACGCAAAGAGTTGAGTACTAAAACAGGACAAAAATGTATATATTTAACATACTGTAGAATACATGTTTGATTATGTTTTTGTAAAATAGCCATTCCACAGCTGCCAAGCAAATATTCTCTGAGTAGCATTTTGGAAAACTGTAATCTGCAGCATGTTACTTGTTCACATAACTTCTAGTGAAGTGTGCTAGGTCCAGAGATGATTTAATGCAATTCACATGTTATTTAATCTAATTAAGTTTTAGAGACCAAATAAAGTTTTCTGTCCTTCTTAACAGTGTTAAAATAGTACTCTGAAACTGCTTTATGTGTTTATAAGTGGAAGTTTGCTGTCATTGTTAGTAGTTTGGACTTTATTTGCAAATATAGTATTGTGCACTCCAGTGGTTCAATTCCAGCAGCTTCACGTGAAAGTTACCCACATATTTATGGTATCATTAAGTGGCTAGCTACTGATCATTTGGTGCTTTGTGCATACTTATGGGTGGCTATTGGCATCATGTGCTGTACAGAG
The DNA here is from genome assembly GCF_019279795.1 of Protopterus annectens. Classification (NCBI taxonomy): domain Eukaryota; kingdom Metazoa; phylum Chordata; order Ceratodontiformes; family Protopteridae; genus Protopterus; species Protopterus annectens. Next base: position 426,210,150 of record NC_056735.1, read on the forward strand.
TGTATTATAAATCTGTTTACTGCATGCTGGGAAAGAGCATACATGGTGCTATTTGGGGCATGGGAAACCAGGTCTCCCATGTAATGGTGGTAAGTCTTTATAATTGTGTTTAGGCATCAATAACTTTATTCTTCATTATATTTAATAACCAGTACAATTGGCATTTGTAAGTTAATTGCATTGCACTGCATGGTCATTATATTTGAAATGAGCCACAGAAATGGGAGTGAGATTTTCTGTGCCACAAAAGGTACTTTCAATTCTGAAGTGTACACTGCTAAATTTTAGAGTATGGCTGGTGATTAAACCTAGCAATATGATAACAGAGATTAAATCTTAATTAGAATGTGAGTAGGAACTAGGAAGAATGGGAGAAATGCATAGGAGAAGTGACATAGCTGAAAGGAATGCTATGACTGTGTATAGTTGTCTCAGTTTTTGGTTTGTTTTGGTGATGGCTGTGTCCAGTTTCAGGTCCTGCCTGCTAGGGAAAGGTGTCTGTGTTCAGGTTCAGGTCTTGCTATCTGGATTAGGGGCATCTGTATCCAAGCTTGGCTCCTGCTGCCTTGGGGGGAAGCATCTGTGTGCAGTCTCAGGTCCTGCTGTCTTGGGGGGGAAATGTCTGTGCCCAAGCTCAGGTTCTGCTGTCTGGTGGGAGGTGTTTGTGTGCAGGTTCAGGTCCTGCTGTCTGAGGGGGAGGTATCTGTGTCGAGTCTCAGGTCCTGCTGTATGGGGGGAGGCATCAGTGTCCAGGCTTCAGTCTTGTTATCTGGGGGGAGGTGTCTGTGTCCAGGCTCACCAGATGAATGTGGCACTTGATAACACAAAACGTTTGAGCCTTTTCATTGGAAATATTATAAATGTATGGCATATGTCAATATTTATATTAATATCCTGAACTAGAAGGTGATTACATGGTACATAATGGTTTCAAATAAAAGCTTACATTATAATGGAAAAGATGTCAGTGATACCAATTGCTTGTGGACTACCATTCAGCTGATATTCAGATTTGTTCAGTAATAAAATATGCATATTATCATAATTGACGTAATTCTCAACATATATCTGGCATTGTGCACTTGGACAGATTGTGATTCAGTATTCCACATACCCAGTAACTCAAGAGGTCATGAATGGCTGCTGAGATGAATTGGGTAATTGGTACCACAAATTATGAGTTTTTATTAGAAATATGAATGTATGGCATATGTGCATAATTATATTAATAACTCAAACCATAAGGTGGTTACATGGTACTTCATGGTTTCAAATAAAAGTATGCATAACTCTAGAAAAGTTGTCTCTGATACCAGCTATCAGCACACTTTGAGTTGGCAAATATTTATAAGTGTTTGCAATAATATATATATATATATATATATATATATATATATATATATATATATATATATATATATGTATTAGCATAATTATCATATTTTTGTAGAACCCGCAGTGGTGGTGCTGCGGTAGCGTTGTTGCCTCACAGTAAGACGCTGTCCAGTTCGATTCTCAGCTAAAGCGTGAATGGGCGTACCTTCATTGAAGGTTGTGCGTCAGGGCTGGTAACTCGGCACGTAAAAATCAACTACCAATCATTAGCGGACCGGAGTTCCGCTGTGGCGACCCCTAACCGGGAAAAGCCGAAAGACACAACAACATCATATTTCTGTACATATCTCTGACACTGTGTACTTGGACAGGTTGTAATTCAGTATTTCACATGCCAAGTCATGACAGAGGTCATAAATGGCTCCTTACAGCAATGGGGTACTTGATACCACAAAAATGATGATTTTTTTAACTGGATACAATATGGATGTATGTCATATAATTATAACTATATTAACTTGAACTTACAGGTAATTACATGGTAATTCATAGTATCAAATCAATGTATACACAATGCTGAAAAAGCTTTGTAATAAAAATTGGTGTCTAACTGGAACTGCCTGGCAGATATTTTCAGTATTTGTTCATTACATATGCAGATATGCATAGCATTCATAATTATGCAAATATTTTAAAAATGGACAGAATTCTACAAAACTAGCTTACAGTAAAATAAAGACCATATCTGCCTGAGCAAAAGCTACATTTATAGTTGGGGGTCTGTCTACTATGGTAACAAAGATAATAATACTTGTTTGCATAATTACAGTAAGTAAATGTATGTATTATCTAATTACCTATTCAATGTACAATTATTATTATATCTGACTGATAAATTAATATTACCATTGTGAAGAAGAGTGTGTATGCTGAATAACTTTGGTATTTTAATTTTTTTGTAACTTTTATTGTTTTTGAGATATATAAATTTGTTTATATCCAAGTTGAAAAAGGTACATTCTCAGAATTTTAGCTCAGGTGAAGGCAATTTAGGCAGGGACTCTTCAAGTGCCAGGAGGTATGAAATTTCACTCGGACTAGGTGCCAAAGAGTTAAAATATACAAACAATTAATTAAACACGTCAGACAATAAAACTGGCCAGGTCAAAATTAGTTTGCCTTGAATCCACATCTTTACTTTATACCTTGCGACAATAAATTTGTCTTAACAATAGCTAGAGCTGAGTAAAGCTCTTTAAACTGGAACAATTTTTCAGTGAAATTGTGCTTAAAAGCACATAGAGTTGAGCACAGCACTTTACATCTGACTCACAGTAGGGTGGAATCATGCCTTAACAACACACATACAATTGAGCAAAGTATCTGAAAGTCAGAGAGTCTGCAACAGTGAAAAGGTGTCCTTTATGTTCGAACAGCATGTAAACTCATATGGTGCTTAAAAAAGAAGCAGATGTGGCAACAATTTACAATAAACAGATTAAAGGTAAAACAGCACTTTAAGAGTACAGAAAATGTAATCACAGTGGTACAATTTCAATTTCTACATCAAAATATATAATTCAGAGACTAAGTACAGCACTTTAGTGATGTAAATCAAGTAGGCGTTTGAGCAGTATAAATTAAGTCTTAAAATAGAAGTAGGGAGTTTTACAGCTTATTTTAGCAATGAATAGAATTATGGGATATAGCATCCTTCTAGACATGCTTCATAGGGAGTATTTTATTGGCTGAGAAATTTGAAACGGTCTACCCACAGTGCCAGTTACCAGAAGCATGGCTAATGAAACATCTCTTCGTAAAACTGCATGTGCATGCCATATCTATTTAAAAAAGAACAGATACATCATGCCATGCAGGTTGCCCTTGGAAAGCTAATGTCCTGCTAACCAGAAACATAGTCTGACTGACCCACCAATCAGAATGTGCCCTGAGGTCATGTGGAGGTGTTGCACAAGAAATATATTGTGCACTGATATGTAGAATGATGTTCACACCTATGTTTCCTCCTCCTCTCTCCAGAGTAAGATAATGCAGTGTTCATCATTTAGGTTCTCTTCTCCTATCACCCACTCATAGACTATATGCTCATTGCCTTGGCCCCTCCTCTTTCTTATACTAAATTTGGTGAATTTTCTTTGTCTAGATTTCATCCCTTTTCTTATAATTAAATACCATACTTTCTTAATGTTTAGACCTTATAGCCCTTAATTGAACCACTATATTACTCATCCTTGAATGTGGTGCATTGGACTAATACTTACAAAGGCTTTTTTTATTAAGCTCATTTAAATAAACATAAATTACATCTTGTTAGCAAAGTATGCATATTCAATGTAAAAGCCACATATCTATTAACAGACTCATTGGAAGCAGGAGAGCCTTATGCAGTAGCATGGTATGGGGTGAGCAAATAAAAGGTCTTAATGACACAAGCATCCACTCCTGCAGCATTATATACAGGAAGACAGGGCCTTTTTTGGAGAAGGTCTGTGAGGCTGCTGCTCCCACACCTTTGGCCTTTGCACTGTACTTTGTTGTATGTGGCATATGAACCAGCTCTTCATACCAAGTGACTATATCATTCAGGTGTCAGGAGGTCAATAAAATGCTTGAAGGCTTAGTTACACACTACTTCACTATAATCAGTAGTTGTGCAACTTGACATATGTCTGCTACACTGCATTGAACAGTACAGCTATGTCAGTAATGAACCTCTGTTTAGCCACTGACATAGTCACACTAGAGAACTCATAGCATCAATGTTACTCTGAACTACATTACAGCTTCTACACTTATGAATCCTTAGGGATGTACTAGAATAGAACACATTGTTTTGTCACAAAGCTAGCTTAAGAGCAGATAACAACACTGTCAACAGAGTAAGGCCATAGGAAGACAAGGCCATGTGTGGCATATATTGAGAAAACTACTCAGCGAAAATAAACTCCCACAGGATTTATTAACAAGTGTGAACACTTTGCACTAAGCCTACATGATGTAAGCATGTTAGCACAATTAACAGCAGTGCTCAGTGAACATAGGTTCATAGGTTCATAGGTAGGTACTAGGCTATTGGCCCAAAGGCCTGTGTAAGCCTAGCCAACAAGGTTCCCTGCCTGCTGCTAAGTAAGCCTACACATTTACCAGTACCTTTTTGTAGTCATCAGAAGTGTTAACATCCATGAAAAGGTGCTCAGAAGCTGGAGCACACAATTTGTTACACACAGGCAAACCTAATGAGCAAGTATGCATGGACAGCATAATACAATGCAAGAGCAAATTTCATGATAGAATAAGGATGCGGGGAAAGGTAATCTAGAAAACTATACTCAGATATAATCATATTAGTAGTGCAGAAACAAGATGCAGGTGAAGCTAAACTTGGAAAATCTACTCAGATGAATAAACGGAGATTAGTTCACAGAGTGCATTTTTGCCATAAATCATCTATATTGATTTAATAAAAATTATTCCTGTTCACTTTATTGACAGATGTACATAAATTAAAATGGACATGCTGACAAAGGATGTAAGAGGGACACAAACAAAGGGGAGTAGATGTGATAAATGTTAATAAATCAATGAGTTTCAATAACAGCAACTTACATGAGGGGATATTTGCATATAATGCAGTTATTGCATAACAGATGTATATACAGAAGGATATCTGTGGTAATCGACAGTGCTGCTGTATTCTCTACTTCACCATGAAGAAATATGTATTAACCAAGCATGTGTTGTATATTAATATAAATGCTGAACAGTAATATAATTACAATTAAAAAACATCAGCATACAGGCATACAGTTCTCACAATGCATGCTCCGTGGCACACTCAGCAATATTTATGTTTCTCACATGATTGTACTGAGAATGCCTAGCTGCACGTGTGGCAGGTGTATTGATGTACTCTACACTTGGTGCCATTGGAATGTATATTCTGAGAGTGATCAGCGGTAATAAATTACTTCCAGATTATTGATGGTAGGACACATATACAAGTTAAAGAAATTTAAGGCTGCCATCCCCATATGCGTATGAAGGAAATAATACTAATGTTTTTAGGTCAGTGTACAAGCCTGTGACAATGTGGACAGTTTGAGATAAATCAGTCACCTCTGCAAGCATATCAATAATAAAAGTAAGTAATTTAAAACATTGTTAAGAATGCTAGAAATCTTGTGAGTGTACATGCATGCTGTGTATGTATATGGCAAAATATGGAAGGACCTGACACACAGCACCGATGTGTCACATTGAACAGGATATAAACAGAAGAATGACATGATATGCATATTATCATTTATCTAACTCTAGCAGATGTGATATATGTACATGCAAAAAGAGTCAAGTGTAGTCAGTCCACAAAGAAAAAGGATGTGCTTTTGAATGACATGATGTATATCAATTTGCATAAGCTGTAGTTTTGTGTATATCAGTAATGGATAGGTAGCCCACACAAGACATGGGTAAAATAAAAGTGAATGCCAGCATTCTACCATTAATATATCAGCTAATGGGCAAAGGAGCAAATGCCAGGCTATCATTATTTGTTTCTACGATACTTTTTGTGTTACTGTAAACAGTGATGTGACTTGTTTCATATGTGGTGTAAGAGCTACACCTGGCATGCTGACTTGAGTTAAAGTATAGATGTGAAGACAGCCTTGTTAAAAACAATAGTAATAATTTTCTGACACTACAGTAACATGCAACCCACCCAGATGATATGGAAGGACTTGACACACAGCACCGATGTGCCACATTGAACAGGATATAAACAGAAGAATGAAATGATATGCATATTATCATTTATCTAACTCTAGCAGATGTGATATATGTACATGCAAAAAGAGTCAAGTGTAGTCAGTCCACAAAGAAAAAGGATGTGCTTTTGAATGACATGATGTATATCAATTTGCATAAGCTGTAGTTTTGTGTATATCAGTAATGGATAGGTAGCCCACACAAGACATGGGTAAAATAAAAGTGAATGCCAGCATTCTACCATTAATATATCAGCTAATGGGCAAAGGAGCAAATGCCAGGCTATCATTATTTGTTTCTACGATACTTTTTGTGTTACTGTAAACAGTGATGTGACTTGTTTCATACGTGGTGTAAGAGCTACACCTGGCATGCTGACTTGAGTTAAAGTATAGATGTGAAGACAGCCTTGTTAAAAACAATAGTAATAATTTTCAGACACTACAGTAACATGCAACCCACCCAGGTGAATTATTAACATGTATTAGTAATTGACCTGTTAGATTTAATCGCACATACAGCAAATGTACACTGTCCTGAGACAAATGTTGTTATTCTCTGCCCATAGATCACTAGCTCTATTGTGCATATGTTGGCAAAGCCAACATTAGAGAGGCAAATTCAGGGAAGTCTTGGCAAACACAGGCCTAAATGAAAGTCTCATACCACAGGCCACCTCACACTTTCTGATAATGTTTCAGTATGCCATACAGTAAAAAATGTTATATAAGTCTTCATTTCCTATAAAGACCAACAGTGTGAGCAAAAGAATTTCAGCACTACATAAATGTTTATTTGAAAACATGCAATATAGAGCATTAGTACTTTGATAATAAGTAATGCTTGTGAGCAATCACCAACATATTCAACATCTGCATCTTGCCTGACTGGGACACATGCCAGGGCAGAGCTCAGACAGGGGCATATCAACCATTGATGCCATAGAAATAAGCATATCAGTTGTGTCTTGAAGAACACTCTCATAGGGATTATGTCAGTCTCCTATTGTAATGGAAATGGATTCCCTAATTTGAAGTATGGGACCTCAAAATGTGTCCCTCTGACTGTGTCATAACAACTCTCTTTGCCTAAGACACTCCTATCTAACATAGTTATCAGACAGACAGATGTTATCAGATGCAAATCCTTGACAATCATCCTATACACTCTACAGAACTGTGCATTGACAGCTTCTGCCACATGAGATAGTAATGGAGTTTGTCACAAATAATAGAACTCAAGCTGTGAAGTAATAAAGGACAATATTAATTTGTCAAACTGATGAAAAGGAGATACCTATGTCAATGCTCATACATTTGTGATCAGTCCAATATCAATGTTGCATGGCCAAGCCAGTGTTTTCCATCCACATTGTTTTGTACAGTTCCAGATTCACACCATACTCTGTCTGTGTAAATACACTATACAAGTACTCACTGTATGTGCCACAGTAATAGTCACACCACAAGAGTCAAGGAACATCTACTTCACTGCCCTGAATTCCCCAAATGTGTTGAAAGTTGTTGTTTAATTCTAAAAAAAAATGCAAAAATGTGTGACACAATTGTGTGTGTTGTTGTTGGTGCACGGTGTACATCATAATGCCAAAAAAAGGACAAGGTGGCACTCAAACAGGAACAATTATTTAATCCAGATAAAGTAAGTGCTTTCGTACAGGATAGTACCTGTACTTTCTCAGACAAAAGTGAATTCACAACAGAAAACATACATTTATATACATCCTCCCTAGGTGCAACCCCAATTAATTAGAATCACATGATCAATTAAATAATTAATTAAGCAAATAACATATGACCAATGCTGAATAAAAGAAAAAACATCGGAAATATACTAGTGTAAGTAAAAAACATATAAATATGCATATATATGTGTGTGTATGCATATATATATATATATATATATATATATATATATGTATATATATATATATTTATATACACACACACACACACACACACACACACACACACACACACACACACACACAAAATACATATGTTGAAACATTAAAAATGTATGTAAAAAATATATATGAAAAATATATATCCACAGTGTTAAAATGCTTTTATTGTTTTGTTATAAAACATTCATCAAAAATTTTTTAAAAACATTTCTTTGTTTCTATAAAAATAAAGAATTTAGATTTAGAATATATATTTTTTAACACTGTGGATAAATATTTTTCATATATATTTTTACATACATTTTTAATGTTTCAACATATGTATTTTCTGTATATATATCTATCTATATATATATATATATATATATATATATATATATATATATATATAAATATATATATATACATATATGCATATTTATATGTTTTTTATTTACACTAGTATCTTTCCAATGTTCTTTCTTTTATTCAGCATTGGCCATATTGTTATTTGCCTAATTAATTATTTAATTGATCATGTGATTCTAATTAATTGGGCTTGCACCTAGGGAGGATGTATATAAATGTATGTTTTCTGTTGTGAATTCACTTTTGTCTGAGGAAGTACAGGTACTATCCTGTACGAAAGCGTCTACTTTATCTGGATTAAATATTTGTTCCTGTTTGAGTGCCACCTTGTCCTGTGCCATTTTTTGCTTTTTTTCAGTTTGTTTGTTTTATTTTTACCATAATGCCATTCCTTGTTAGAAGTGAACAGCCATCTATGGAAGCCCACAGACTAACAAAATGTGTATGACTCACACACACCACACTGGAAGTCTTGCCACAACTGCGATACTCCACCTATGCAAAGTCATTACATCCTATGATTTTGTTGCAAATCAGTTGTTAGAGATAAAAGGGTAGGGTAGTCTCTCTCACTTTAATTGTGCACATTACAATTGTGGTGGATGTCATTCATGCATAGCAATGTACTTTCACACAATGATTATAATCATTCACTGTGGGTTTTGAACAACTACCCTTGTGACCACGGAAGCTACATGATATTGTAAAGTATGAATGTACTATGGGAGAAGTCTTACTACAATTGTCAGATATTTGTGTATTTGAAGGTATTGCATCATCTTATTTCTGCAAGGCATATGTGCTTCTGAAATTTGATTTAGAGTGTTGTGATATGTCTTGTTGTCACACAATATTGCATGATGCCTGGTATACCCAAACACGCATAATGCATAATGCAGTTGTCACCATGATGGTAGACTCCCAATTATGCCCAATGTATGGATAATCACAGATTCAAACCCATAGCTTACTAAGAAAACAGCATACAGAACATTGCCTAAGCTGATCATGCCAGAGAAGAAGGCTAAGTACTACTATTAGAAAAGGCAAATTTTATCAAATGGCACAATCAGTATTAAATAAGGCATTTCTCTGTGAAAAATGAACAGAAGTTAATATAATAAAATCCCTAGCTATACAGGCAGACAGCAGATAGGTGGGTGACAACATTGTTGCTACATGTAAATCTATATTCATATTAACACAACTAAAAGGAAGGAATAATGGCTGCACTTGAACTGACTACCAAACAGTCACAAGCTAAAGAACATTACCTGAATCACAAGCAACACACAATGTGTTGGAGTAAAACTGTAACAGTGCACATTTGAACGGATAACATCACCACTGTTTAATTAGGTGATGTATCTGCTGCAAAGGAAAGAAAGTGGTGGAAAAGACCAATAACTCTGAATAGCTACCCATCTTATACTGTACTTGAAGCTTTTTCTACACAGCATTAGACAGAAAAACAAACTCAGAGGAGCCAATGGTGCTGGATTCAAACCACCTACTTATCTAGTTACACGCTATTAACTGCAAGTGCCATGGGAGAAGGTGTATTACAGCTGTACAGTTTTGACAGCATTATGTAATTAGTGTGCTTCCAAAATTGCATTTTGGCTTGGGATGTTATAAATTTATGCAGTAGCCCCCTGTTACTGAAAATATGACTCCTAAGTGGAAGTGTACTTGAAAGGTGTTATGATACACCCAATTGTACACAACAGTACACACTGTCATACTATTTAAGCAATGCTGGATTTGAACCACTTACTATCTACTTACACAATCTAGAGTACATTGTATTAACCACAAGTGCCACAGAAAAAGTCTGGTTCAAAAGTGAGACAGTGCACTTATGAAAGGATGACCTTATCCGTGAGTTGCAGAGAAGATGGTTGTGTTAAAAATGGGATAAGGGGATGGGAGCTCCCTGCCAGTTTAAATGTTTGTCCTGACTGGAAGTAGATACAACACTTTTGCTGACAAATCAGTTTGCACTGACAAACACAAGTTTGCCACTGTCAGATCCAAACGAGCTACCAATCTAGGTTACATAATCTAGCCAACACTGTATTAACTGCAAGCACCACAGGATAAGGCTGATTTTTATAGTGAGAGAGTGCACATATGAAAGATAGACTTGATCGGTGTGCTGCAGAGAAAATGTTTATGGTAAAAGTAATGCAGATTCCTCTACCATTTTAAATGTTTCTCCTGAGTGAAAGTATATCTGTCATACTTATCTAATATTAGAGCAACACACACACAGACACATACACACACACACACACACACACACACACACACACACACACACACACACACACACACACACACACACATGGACACATATTAATGCTGGTGGAAACCTGGATTATGGAAACAGTATAAAGCAAGGATGTTTGTGGGCAGCATTCTTGTTCATTTATTTATTTGACATTTGGTAACCAGGAAAGTCCAACTCAGTTGGCATTACCCATTTTTAGCAGATGCCTGAGGAGAAAAGCTCCACAACTAGAAAAGACAATTAGCAGTAGAAGGAGAGGACATGAAATAGGAAAGATATGTAAGAATAAGTAATAGATAAGAGAACAGAAAAGGTAGAAATACTAGATTGCATAGTTGAATAATTATAGCAACAGTATAAGAGGAATAAGGTATTATTGTTAAAAGTAAGGTGCTCGTGAAGTTAATGGTGTAGGAGACAATAGCTAGGAAGGAGTGTATATGTACACCTTAACTGAATTATGACTTAAGACATACGTTTATATAAAAGAAAACAAACCATGTCAACATGTTCACAAACATTATATATCACATACATGGTTTTATGCAATTATCATCAGTCCAGCATTACATAAATAGCTCAATTCCTGTCTTCAGGTAAATCACACTCCATCTAGAAAACATTATTCTGCATGCACTGTTCCCACAATTTCCACATTTTCTGTGTAGTTTGCTTGTACCTTTTTCTAAAGATGATCTGAACCAGTTCTTTTATCTCTGTTGCAATATGCACTACTTCAGGTACAGTTGGTTTATACTTTGATTTCCATTTTCTAGTAATTGTATTTTTGGCAGCTATCAAATTAAACGTAACAAAGCCTTACTATGTCTTGGTAATTCAGATCCTATATGCCATCAAATGAAAAGATAATTTCCTTAGTTGCACCCATTTGCTCACCCAATATTTCTGACAGAGTAGTCTGTGGGGGATTTTTAAAGTCTGCTAGCTCATTATACTCACAAAAAACATGTTCCCTGTTATCTCTTTCTTCCTCATCACAGCTCCAACATGTGCCATGTACCTGAGGAAACATTCTTTAGAGTCTGCTTTGGGTATAAAAATGCCTATGCAAAAACCTCCAAACAAAAATCCAAAAATTTCTAGACTTTTTTTTTGCATATTAGGAACCCATATATATGTCCTTTTGTTTACCTGGGAATTGCTTATCCTTCTATCTTTTCAATCTTTTTTAACCTTCTCTGATTACATCCTATAGTTATTGTGCAATATTTTATATTCCCTACTAATTATCCTTTTTGTAACAGCAGCTTCTGTTCTACATTCAACTAAAAACTCTACCAGATCAAGTCTTTCAGTTAGGATTCACATATCCCTTTCTCTTTACCAGTATTTTGATATCAGAACCTGATAAGGAAGGCAGTCTCTTGTCTGCACTCCAAATGTCTTCTTGGCCTCTTGCCATTCTATTACCTTTCCCTCTCTAATGATTTGCTCCTAATACCTTGGTTCCTTTGCCAGTTTTCTGCAGTAAATTCCATCCCACTCTTGCTTATTCCTTGTTCCCCAATTGTAGTCATCCCTATTGGTAGAAACTCCTTTCTCCAGTCTCACATTGGCTTAGTTCTTAGAATACTTTCTGCTACTTTATGAATATAGTATCATATATGGATGTTGTTATTCTCCTTAATGATCTGCATCCAAGATCCCATTCTCTCTCTGTTTCTTGAATTTTCCCTTACTTCATCAACTTCCCTTTCCACTTTGAATTAAAGCTTTCTGCTTGACTTATGTATATTACCCTTAACTGTATAGCTCTAAAATATCTCTTCAAATCAGGTAATCCTAAACCACCTTTTATAGTGGAAGGATCATCTTATCCCACTTGACCCTTGCCCTCTTCCCTTCCCACATAAAATCTTTCAACCTTTATTAGTTTATGTGGGGAGCATTCTTAATAACACTACACACAGTAGCAATATCCCATATGGTGTACAATGCATCCTGAACCCTGGTGAAGAGATGATGCATACTGTCTCATCATAGTGCTATCTCACACTTACCACCACCTGGGTACTGCCATTTCCCATAAGCTACATGTGCTGCCTGATGCCAGGCATGGCAAAAATACTGAAGGGAAAGACAAAAGAGACACAAGGGGTGGAAAGAGGAAGATATCTGGAGACAGGAATGGAGATATACAAATGTATTCTTTATTGGACAGTTGTGCCACATCTTTGTGGTGTGTTATTGTTAAGATTGTCATCATGATAATTCTTTCAGGCTCTGTATTATAAAGGCAAAGGATAATGGGCTAGAAATGCAAACAATTAAGAACACCTTAAAATTTGTCCTTATAAACTTTCACTTCTGCTAAGAAAATGCATTTTCTGACCTTTGTAAATTGTGAAACTCAACTGTATGGCATTACTCAATGAGTTAAATTATCAGTGATATATCAAAACTTCACAGATGCTGTGATGAACACACCATAAATTAAGATGCAGAAATGTGGACATCCTTTGAAAATATGTACACTTAATTGGTATTGCTGTGCACAATAAAGTATTTCCAGTCTAGATCACGAAGGGGTAGGAGAGTGGACTCATGATGAGGACATAAGAAGGATAGTGGTAGGTTAATAACACAGGTAATACATAGTTACACACATTCTATTAATATGGAAAAAACATTGCATAATTATATGACATACTTCTGGATTTGAACCTTTGACAGTATAAAATACTAGTGTACAGATCAAAGGATGATATCAGCTTTAGTAAGTTTGAATTACACATTGTAAGGGACACTGACAACAGGTAGAAGAAAAGGAGTGTGCAAGCAGCAACCTTCATCATGGTTTTATCAACTGTAACATCCCTTAGATTCTTTGTGAAATCAAGTAGGCTAGTAGATATGGGAGAGTACCTGTATCACACTTTGTTACTTTTAGTCTGTTTTTCTATAGCACAGCAGACTTAAGCATGTTTGCATGAAAATAACTGTGTTAATGTGGTCTAAGGCAAAAACTCACAAGACTTTTCTATAAGACATGAGTTGCCATTTACCATCAGTAAGTATTGTTGCAAAGTGCCAGGCATCATGCAAATGCAGAGGACTCAGGCTGATGATACAGAAGGGGGTAGAGATATTGGTGGGGAAAGGAATGCAGACAGCAAAGTAGGTTAAGACAGAAGCAGGATAATGGTGGTTCAATACAATATGTAGGCAACAGCTACACATAGAATAGTCTCGTAAAAGCAGCCAATAAGAGTTTGACATAGTTATGGATTGGAACCCTGAAAAGTATGCAAAAAACAGTCTGTAGATCTAAGCATTATCTGAGCACACCACTGAGTCCTCCTTCACAAAGTTAAAATCACACAATAGAAGGGACAGTGACAACTTATTGAAGCAAGAGAGAGTGTAGTAATTATAAATTTGTCATGCTCTGTACAATAAAGTGTTTGCAATAAGATTAAGACATGAGCAGGATAAAGGTGGTTTAACAAGTCTCCCTGTTGAGAATGGAATATTGCTGTACTATTTAAAAGTTATGCTATATTTTTCTTGTCCTGCTAGGGTAAGGAAACGTTGTAACTGGAGATAAATACAGAATTTCATAGTTAAACATGATATAAAATGGCACAAAGTAATATTTTGACACACATCTGGAATGGAACTCTTGACATTATGCAAAAACATCAGTAAACAGACGTGAATTTTCTCAACATACCACATAGGAACTTTTAGTTCATTACATCTCACAGCCTGATAACTGTTACAGTAACTGTTTTAAAGAAGTGCCTTTACTCTATATTCTTATAGTGCAACGGGTTTAAGAACGTTTGCTTGAAGATAACCAGACTAGTGCAGGCAATGGCAAAAACTCACAGTGTTTTGCCATAGGACATGAAACAGCATTTACCATCATTCAGCATTAGTGTGCTATGCCAAGCTCCATACAAATGATGAGGAACAAAGTGAAAGCTTTTTGATGGGTCATTTCTGGCAAAATGTGCTGAATGTGTGTGTGTCTATTTTTTGACCAGATGAAATGTGTAAAAATGGGGATGATAGAACAGTGGTAAAAATGGAGGGGGAGTTGGTAAGCAGAATGGAGAACACAGGGAAGGAATGCAGGAATTTGCAGGATGGTGGTGGGAAAGCACAATAGCTATCCACTTCTTCATAACATACATGTAGAATTGTGCATAGAATTTGATGAATTTGGAGAATCACCACCCCAGGGATGGGTAGGAGCGACATAATAATGCAAAGCCAATTGAGCCAAATCAAGTGTGTCAAGATGATGTATAGGTGAAGTGGACAGCTATTTATAGGATGTTTTATTTATTTATTTATTTATTTATTGTGGATATATATATATATATATATATATGTGTATAGAGAGAGAGAGAGAGAGAGATTTATATAAATATATATATATATATATATATATATATAGAGAGAGAGAGAGAGAGAGAGAGAAAACTGTTGGGGAAGGTGTTTAGGAATAAGACAGTTAGCAGGCAGAGACATACAGGACATGTGAGACAGACAGGGATGGATAAGGACACAAAAGGTTAAGAGACACCATGACTAGATAGAGGTAGGGGACATCACAGGCACATCCACATCTAGCATGAGCACAGTGAGTCTCTGGTCCTCATCCTCAGAACTGTCATTGCTGTCTCCTATGTCATTTTCTTGGGTTAGTAATGAATGTGGCATCAGTTTGGCAACCCAACACAGGACCTTTGCAATTCTGCTGATTTGGGCACCAAGACCCCTCTCCATTTTGTTCTGCACCATTCCTGTCAGCTCCTGACAGATAACAAAATCACCTCTTCCACTAGTACTCCTCCCAGAGGGTACCACTGCACTAGCAGCAGGGTCAGAGCTACCTGATGTAGATGGAGCAGGTAGGGCACGTATTGTGGAGTAAATGCTGACAGGTTGTGACCAAGAAGTGCTGGGTTTCTTTACTGACTGTGGTGATATAGCTGCAGCCACCTGTGATAGTATGTCAGACTGAACCACAGTAGTTGGGCAAGCTCCCTCTGCAGACTGTCATTTTGATTTGAACAGCAATGTTTATCAAAACAAAAGTGAGAGAGAGAGAGATAGAGCTGGGTGAGACAAAACCGAGAGACTAAAAGATCAATGGCATGTCACATTATGTTATTATTTCAATACATAAACAAATATGACATATGCATATGTTCACCTTTGGCAAATCAAAAACATTTATTAGGTTATGTATGTGGGATAAATGCTTTCCAAGTTAATAATTGCAGTTACCAGCTCTGAATTAATGTCATTCACTGCTGCAGCTAATTTATTAGAAATACTACCCTATAAAAAAGCTAAATTCTGATGTGAGAATTGAACATTCACACAGCTAAACTGGCACATTTATTGTCTAATGCAATCACCAAGAGCTACTGGAGAAGACATGCATCTTGATATAAAAGTTTAGGTATGCCTGCTCAAACTGATATGGACTGATGGCCTGAAAAGTATTACCTGGGTTGCATTCATACCTGATGCATACTTAACCCGCACCTCTCTAACATGAGCAAGTCTTTCCTGATGCATCTCATAGTTCTATACAGTAGGGGAAAACATGAAACATAATACATAACTGTATTAGCTGTACAGTCAATGATATAGCATTGACTGGTGATGGGTTTGTATACTTACAGAACAAAGGGGTGTTTGCTGTGTTAAATTCCTCCACCCATGTTTTCAGAAGACCCTGCTAGTGACTGTACTTGTCACTGTAATGGTAATGACATATTTCCACAGTTAAACTGGAGACAGCCTTGACCAAGCCATTCCAAGCCTCAGGCTTATACTGAGAACTTGTGTAATCCCCATGTAGCAGCCTACAGATGTAGAGCTTGTAGAAGAGTGCCACAAATATTCTCACTCCTCAACATTCCATCCTTGTGCTCTAAATGGAACACCATCTTCACCTTTGCCAGCCATGTCTACAGATGTCAAGCTGAAACTATGCATCTGAATGGATGACCAATTCAGATCTCACATGTAACAGCCTGTGTGCAAAGACACACAGCCTTTACAGCTGCATTTGCAAAATTCAAAGCACAAAAATGGCTTTCCAGACTCACTGGCAATGATTACATCCAAAATCAATGAAGGTGTGAAATATGGCAGTGAGATTTGGACATGTGTTGCTCAAACTATTTATACATGTTCAGATTTAAACACTGACATACTTTATGGTGTTCCTTATGACCACTAGTTGGTTGAAGGTAAAATGGTAAAATTTGTGTCATATTGGGCTGTTGAGAGTTACACACTTTCTAAATTTAGTAGTACCACATTGAAACTGAACTCATTAGAAAAAGAAGGATAAAATATCACATACCTATGACAATTTTGTACAATTTTATGATTGCCAGCCATGTTTCTCAGCTCCTACTATTTGAAAAGACAGAGGACCAGATTCATGAACACCTGCAGTTACTGCTGGTATCATCTGTGCACATCATGTGAACTGGTGCTCATTAAACAGCTCTGCACTTAGTGCAGAACCTCAAAACAAGGGTAAGCAGCAAAACATATAAATTAAGGCATAAGTAGTCAATAGGCTAATTACAGCATAAAAAGCCAAATTATATGATATGTAAGCCAACATGGTGAAGCTATTCTTAAACATATAAAATAAGTATGTATATCAGTGCTCCCTTTTTCCTTGAAATTCAAACCACATTGGAATGCAGACATGATTATACTTAAAAAAAACAAATCTAGTGGCTGCTGTTGCCGTCACTAACCTGTATGTGCAACAGGATTTAATTTAAGGTGCTGCTACTGCCAGACTTTGCACAAAAAAGAGAAGGGTGTTTAGACCCCATTTGACTTTTTATGGACTGTATGAGACAGACATTGTAGAGTGATACAGGGTGGACAGGGAAACAATAGTGGAAATATGCAATCTCTACCCTCACCTGATGCCCCTAGGAAATTGTGGAGAATCCATCCCAGTGGAAACAAGCTATGTGCAGCTTTATGTATGCTAGCTACAGATACTTTCCAGACACTCTTTGAGGATATATTAGGAGTGTCACAGGCCTCAGCTTCTGGAATATTTCATTATTTTCTAAATGTAATGCTGCATCAAGAAAGGGAGCATACCTGTTTGCAATAATCCCAGGGAAGAAAGCTAAAACTATGCCTGAATATTAGTCCACAGCCTTAACATAACCATATAATGGTCATCTTTTGCTACCATCAGACAGAGACATCTCCCAAGGATACATGTTGTAGCTGCATTACTAACAAGTTAAGTCTGGAACCTGTCTGAAAAAAGGAGTATATGACTGATTACTCTTATATGCAAATACTCATATGTCTCTATGCTGAAATATGTCTCAGCTATGCAGTAATGTCAGTAATAACTTATGACTGGTATTCAATATACAGCTATGGGTTTTACCCAATACTGCACATCAAGCATTTCAGGTGACCAATGTACCTAAACAAAGAGTGAGGAGGTAAGTGTTAGCATCATTTACATAAGAATAGCAATAAGCAATAAATAACTATCTACTTTGACTGCATTAATAAGAATACTAACACCAGTACAACAAGGGTCAACAATTACATAATCAGTCACAACTGAGAAGGAACAATAAATAAAAAACATTTTTTCTGTAATACATTAACATTAAAGTAAGCTCCTGAGGAAGCAAGCATTAGTTATCCACTCTGTGCATCACAGAAGCAGAGCTGGCTCAATCAGGCCCTTTACTGTATTAAGCTAATCTACGCAACCACCCACTCACATACATATATTCCATAAGAGCAAAAATCTCCTATGATGTATTCAAACCTAAGCACCATAGCACTACAGTTTATATCCTACCTGCATGGAGTGCTACAATGTTTAGGTTTTAGTTAAAAAAATAGTTGCTTGAGTTTATACTCTGCCTGCACAGAGTGCTACAGCACTCATGTTTTAGTTTAGAAAAATCCTTCTCATAAACTGTAGCAAACTGCCTGCTACAAATGTTGCTACAGTTTATACTCTGCCTGCACAGAGTGCTACAAAGCTTGTTTTACTTAAAAAAATCCTTCTTATAAACTGTAGCAAACTGCTTACAAATGAGCAAACAGTTGCTACAGTTTATACCCTGCCTGCATGGAGAGCTACAGATTAATTTATATACACTGTATTAAACTGTTTGCTACAAATGTAGCAAACAGCACTTGCAGGTTATACCCTGCCTGCATGGTGTGTCACAGCCCTCAGGTTTTAATTAAAAAACAAGATTTGTTTATCTTTTAAACTGTGTCAAACTGCTCGCTAAAATGTAGCATGCAGTTGCTGCAGTTTAAACCACACATGGAGTGCTAGAGTGCTCAAGATTGACTGCAAATGCAATACTGGCTTTTAAATCCAGTATTAAAGAAAGATCAGGATTGGCTGATCATGCCCACAACAGCTTGTGCCTATGGGAGTTGCCCCTCTCACCCCACTCTAACTATGACACTGGTACATCGACATACAGGCAACCCTAAGTCACAAAGAAATATTCAAAAGGCAGGGCACAGTCATCATCACTTGCACAGGGTGGTAATGATAGGGATACAGGAGGGCAAGCCTGACATTAATGAAGTAAGTGTGTGCAAGTGGCAAATAATTTATTCAGGAAGTATATGATTGTCAGGGTCAGCAGCAAGAGATTTTTACCAGTCAACAGCAACAGTGGTCTTTATATGATGTGTGTGTGTGTGTGTGTGTGTGTGTGTGTGTGTGTGTGTGTGTGTGTGTGTGTATGTGTGTGTGTGTGCATGTGTGTGTGCATGCATGCATGTGTGTGTGTGTGTGTGTGTGTGTGCATGCATGTGTGTGTGTGTGTGTGTGTGTGTGTGTGTGTGTGTGTTTGTGCCCACATGTGGTGGCATGGACAAGTTGGTTTTCATTGTTTCATTGTATGTGTATTATTTATGCATGAACACAATCAAGCACTGTGTTAACACTACATCCTGACATCTCAAACAGGTATTTCCCATGCATAGAGCAGTCAGATCAGTGTCATTATCCCCAACCATAAGAAGCACCTCTGCCAGGAGCTGTACTGTTCCTTCAACAGCCCTGGCTTGAAGTCTACTGAATGTCAATGATGTCTACTAGATGAGCTTTCATCCTGACTACATCTAGGCCCACAAACATGTGGCCTACCATATCTGGGTGTGGACAACTTGATCTCTGATGGAGCAGAGGAAGTAGCACCTCTATGGGATTGAATTTTGGCACGGCCATGTCAGCTAACACCTGGCAATGTAGTGGCTCTCCAGCTATATGAATGCTGATCATCCCCAGCACACATTTCATTACAGACCCTGCCCAATCCAATGTGTTACACATCCTGTCCAAGGAGTCACCCACACAGTTCAGACAGTCCCACATGTCAAAATGCACAACTTTTAGAACTCACACAATCTCTTCCAAGGCTCTGGCTGAATCTGCATTTGTCTCCATGACTTCCCTACACATACATCATGTAGTACCTACTGACACTTTCGGTCACAGGGAGTCCAAATGGAGAGATGAAATGTCAGCAAGCAAACGAGAGTAGTAGTAGTGCTGAAATCTAATTCATCCTCAAGTCTTGGTGAGTACCTTCCTGAGGGGAACCCTGTTTTTACAAAATCTCACCAAGGCAACACTGATAAATAGACTGTATTTATATAGCATGTATCATGGACAGAAGTAGGTCAAAAATTAAAACAGATAGCTAAGTGCACAAGACCCAGGATAAAAAAGTGCCCAATCCTGGTAGCAAAAAAAAATGACAGTGTAGAATCCTCAAAATATGGAAACATTCCTACAATGTGGCCAGGCCAGGCCCAGGAGAAGAATGGCCACCCTGTTGTAGAAGGAAGTAGCAGTGGACAAAAATCATAAAAACTGATAAGCCAAAGAAGAGCCATAAAGATGATAGAGTGGACTGTTGAGGATAAGAAAGAAATTATGTATTGTTACTTTTATGCAAAAAGTCCAGAATTTCCAGACACAAGATATACAAAATGATTAAGAGAGAAAGTAGAGGAAAGAAAAATACTTTCACAAGAAAAACTGTCAGAAGCTTCAAATGAAAATTTGCATTCATTAATAGAACCGATTTGTGAAAAAATTATATAGATCAAGAAACTTTGATCTGTTTGGAAAAAGAAGCATCTGCGGAAATGTGAAAATATAAACAACAAAACCTAGAGATATTTTCAAAATATATAAAAATATATGGACATGGGAAAAAAAGAGAGATATGATATGGTGCAATATTTATACAAAAAAGAAACCCACATTAATCAATATAAAGAAGGCAGCCCCAAAGATATTTGAAGAGAAATACAAGCAAAGGAATCCAGATATGGAACATTTTACAATAAAAAATATCAGAAAGTTGGAATGTAGGAATGCAGAAAAGAAGATTAGTAAAGTAGATTTTAAAAAATAGAAGTTGGAAGTTATGGAGTGCCTGCAAAGTGAAGGATTTAGTGTAGAAGTTCTAATACAGGTTACACCACAGCATGATCAAGTGAGTACCCAAAGTAAGGAGAAACAGGAAGATCAGGAAACATCTGAAGAAGAAATATGGACATGGGAAAGAAAAAGAGATTTAATATGATTGACTGACAATATTTATGCAAAGGAAAAAGCAAAACTAACCGGTACAAAAAGAGCAGCACCAAAAATATTTGAAGAGAAATACAGTCAAGGGAATGCAGAGATGGAAAACTTTACAATGCAAAAAATAGGAAGACAAAGAGGAAAAGTAGAAAATGAGATTAGTAATGGAGAAGTTAAAGAAATAGAAATTGAGGTTATAGAGTACCTGCAAATTGAAGGATTCAGTGTAAAAAATTGAACGTAGAAAGCACCACAACAGGATAGAGCAATGGAAATCCAAATTAAGTGAACAGGAAGCAATTGGTCATGTGCCATATCAAGATATTTTGAAGTCTTCAAGAGGAAACCTGTACAAAATGTTCACTAGAAGCTAGACAGCAAGGAAAAGAAGAGGAACCTGTGGAAACTCTGATGCAGTCAATGTTGAGGTGTGGTAGGCCAGTGAGTTCCCATATGACAGAGCAACAGACAGCACAGGATGAAATTGAAGAGAAGGTACCACAGGAAGATGCTATAGAACTTTCTATAGAATGCCCCAGGAAATGGAAGACAAGGGATGTGCCCGCAGTTTGGAATAAAATGAGATAAGAGTAGAGTTGCTTGATTTAATAGACATGGATAGATATATTAAGATCAATGAGAGAAATAGACTGCAGAAGGTCAATAAAACCCAACAAGTCAGAAGTCTGATAAAAACAAATGAATAAAGCAATTAGGACTGTCCTTAGGTTCCATGTGATCTAACAGAAGTAAATAGGATATATTACTGTGCTGCTAAATTAATAACTGATAAAATTCTACTAGAAGAACACAGAGTAGTGAGGGAAAGGAAGGGGAGAAATTGAATACCATCATGGATGTATGAAATAGAGAAAACTATAAAGCAATTAAGACAAGAAGTGTCACTCTTAGAAGACTATAGAAGACGGAATAGATTAACAAAAATACTAAGAGAGATAGATATTATTAAAGCAATACAGAGTATTAGAACACACCAGGATCTGTTATGCACTATCGCAAATAAACTAAAGATTTCACCACAGGCAGAAAAACTTGGAAGATACACAGATAAATATAAAGGAAAAGTACAAAATAAGCAATTTATTGCTGACCCAGAAATGTTTTATTGAGAATTGGGAAATAAAGGAAAAGGAAATGAAAGACCACCAAAAAGGAATTAGATACGTTTTGGAGAAGTATTTATGAGGATATGAAATGGGATGAAGTAAGACCCAAAGACATCGAAACAAAGTTAAGAAAAGTCTCTAATTGGAAAACTCCAGACCCAGATGCAGTATCTAACTTTTGGTTAAAAGTATTAACATCTTTGCATGAGGATTTAGCCATAAGTAAGAACTATTTATATGCACACCCCAAAGAGACACCAACCCGGCTAATGACAGGCAAAACAGTGCTCCTACTTAAGAGTGAACCTGCAAGCTACCCTAAAAATTATAGACCAATAACTTGCCTTCCAATGACATATGAACTATACATGGGAATTGATGCTGACAGGGTTTATAGTCATTTAGAAGAAAACTCAATTATGGCAGTAGAACAAAAAGGCAATAAATGAAAGTGGGTCTATATTATATCAATAAACATTTAGGTTGTTGAACACCTAAACGTCAAAAGCTACAAACCATGAATGGCCAATTACACAATTTTTTTTACAGGGTAAAAATTTGCTTGGCCAGCGGAAAACAAAACATACTATCAAGCACTAATCAAGTGGGGGGCTTTGCCCCCCACACTCCCTGATGTGGTGTACTGTGTCCCCCACACCCCCCCTATCTAAATATACCAACTTTGAGATCACTCTACATCGGGAAAAGGGTAAATTCCTGATGACAGGCAAGCAATTTTCCCTGTAAAAAAATTTGCATAAGTGGCCATTCTTGCTTTGTAGCTTTCGACATTTAGGGGTTGACGTTTAGGTGTTCAACAACCTAAATGTCCATTGATATAATATAGACCCAAGAACATCATATGGAACAAATGATCATTTGTTGTTAAAGTCATACTGGAGAACTGTAAAAAGGGGAAGAATTTAAGTATGGCATGGACTGACTAAAAAAAAACATTTCCCACATTCATAGATAAAAGAGTGCTTAAGATACACCCTACACTGATTGGCTACATTACAGTGACCATGAAACAGTGGCAGCCCCCTTTGAAATTAAGTCATGATAAAGGACAGTTTATTATCCCAAGGATAAAAATTCAAAGGGAGATATTCCAGGGTGACTCTCTGTCACCATTGCTGTTCTGCCTTGCCATTAATTCATTAAGCTATTTACTTAACAGCTTAGGCCATGGCTACAATTTGGCTCCTAAAAAACAACAAAGTATTAAGACTTTTCACCTTCTTTTTCTTAATGATTTAAAATTGTGTAGCTCATCAGATGAGGAACTGAAAGCACAGCTGCAGGTTGTCAAAATTTTTCAGATGACATAAGAATGCCATTTAGTCTTGATAAGTGTGCAAAAGCAACCTTTAAAGCAGGAAAACTGCAGCACCAGGAAAACATCAATTTGGAACAAGAATGTGATATAAAAGAACTTGAGCATGAGGGAGTGTATAAATATTTGGGAATTGATGAATGATCAACAATACAACATGAACAAATGTAAATAAAACTTAATGAGCATACTTTAGAAGACTTAAATTAATTCTGAAAACAGTGTTGACATCTAGGAACAAAATCCAAGCTATAAAGCAATTTGCTCTTCTTGTCCTAACTTACAGTTTTTGGAGTGATTGACTGACCCCAAAACATGTGGGATAGATTAGATAGGAAAACAAGAATGATGCTTCATGGTCACCAAATGATTTATAAAAATCAGTGTATACCAAGATTATATATTCCTCATTCTGAAGGAGGGGATGGGCCTCCTTGAAATTGATTGCATGTATAGATCTGTAATTGTGTGAATCCACACATATCTGCTGAGATTGCAAGACCTAAATGTAGTTAAAGCTTTAAAATATGAGGAGAATAAATCTAAGCTGACTTCTCTATTTAATTTAGCAGAATCATATTGGCATCAAGCAGGAATGAAAATCAAACCAGAAGTAGATAAAAATCAGGCAGCAACTTAATGTGCCAAAAAAAACGAAAGAGAGAAAATGAGGTGAAAGACCAAATGAGAAGGCAAGAAATGTGTAAATAGCATAAATATAGTTGCAAGTACAGAAAACTTCTGGAAGACCCTCATGTTGATCAGGAACGAATGAGGGAATGGTTAAGAAGAGGCAAATTCAAACCAGAGATGAAAGGTTAATATTGGTGGCTCAAGATAGTGGACTGCGCACACGTTGGTTTACAAAGTCCATTGAACATGTGAGAGACAAATTTAGGTTTTGTAAAACCAAATTGGAAACAGTCGCACACTTTCTTGCTGGTTGCAACATACTAATGGCAGACGGACTGTATACTAAAAGGCATAATAATGTGGCAAGACTGTTGCACTGGGGATTGTGCAAAAATTATGGCATTGAAGTGGCTGAAAAACACTGGAAACATGAACCACAAAGCATCATAGAAAATGAAGAAGTCTACATCACATGGGATCACCTATTACCAACAGTTCAAAAGACAGATGCTAGAAAATCGGATATAGTGGTCCAAGAAAAGAAGACAAGAGTAGCATTGCTCATTGAAATCATCACACCCAGAGACTACAGTGTCTTGCATACAGAGACACAAAGTCATAAAATATCAGGATTTGCAGGCAGAAATGAGAACAATGTGGAAGAAAGATACCCAGGCAGTTCCAATAGTAGTAGGAGCAGTGGGTCTTATAAAAAAAGAGTCTACAGTCATATTTAGATATGCTACCAATCCATGTAACTCCATATGAATGGCAGAAGGAGTCATCACTGAGGCACATTGTGGGTGCTGTGAAGAAAAATGTTGGCTGACATCAAAGATTGAAACAATACTACTTTCATGAACTTTAATCATACTTTGACTTAGGAATGGGGTCCATTCCCATCATGGTATTAGAAGCCAAAAAGATTTGGAGAAATTAAAAAAAAATCTGTCACACATTCCTAGGATTTATCTATAGTAATAGCAATATAGTAATAGCAATAAAAAGGTGTGCTTAACATGCGCAGGTGGTTCTGCAAAATCAGAACTAGATCTGTCTACAGATAAGAAAGGGAGATGACATACAGATGATAAGCATCACAATGAAAATGGCACAAGAAACAGAAAACCATCCCTTTTGCATCTGCAGAATAAGAAACATCACATGCAACAGTCTACTGTCCACTTTCATAACATGCTTCTTTCTCTCTCCCTTTCTCTCTGTGTCACTTCTCTCTGCCCTTCTCACTTTATCTACATATAGCTCTTTATAATAAGTGATATAGCTCCACATAATAAGTGATGCAACTGTCTTTTGCAATAACTGTTGTCATTCCCAGAGACGATTTTCCATAACGGCAGGTAACATTTACTTTACAGATATTTTAATACAAAAAAATAACTGATATACATTCTTATGCCAACAGAAATGGGGAAACAATGTAAACAGTAAACAAATGGGGGTATTATTAAATATAAGCCATCCACTAGGTTAAGATAAATCAATTTGTAAAAAACAGCAATATACCTTTGCACCAACTTAGTTGTTAAATTAGGAAAATGTTTTTCAAGTCAAATAGCAGTATTGAGCTCTCTGAATCCAAACAGTCTCCCCAACTACAATATAGGTTCCTTATCACCATGATTATCTTTATATAATATAGATTCAGTTCTATGAGCACTGTAAATATGCAAATAAGATGTGAAATCATTGACATTCATAAATTCCACACTGTGCACTAAATGCAGGGCAGGTAAACATGGTCTAAGGAGCTACAAGATTGCAAGCATACACACTAACACTGAACAGATTATTATTGACAAGTGTTATTTGCTAAGGGCTTGCAAGTGTGAAGGATTAGTCTGACTGTAGGAATAACCAATGTTTCACACTCTTTCCTCTTTGATATACACTTACCAAGTGTATGTCATGGAGAAGAGGCTTACATATTTATGAAGTGGTTATGACCATGTTATTGTGCCTCTGAGTAAAAATTTGCCTGAAATTCTAAGTAATGCATTATTCACCGAAACAAATATTGAAAGCAATGCAACCAGCATTGTATTCATGTTATTATAGCATAGATAAAGGAATGGTTCTCACAAAACAAAGAAAAGAAAGCAGCTACATTGTTGCAAATATTTGTTTAATATTTTGGGATGAGATTTTAGTTAACCTGTTGCCAATATCCCATTCATCTGCACTGCTAGTGGCAAAATACAAAGGACAACTTTCAGAACTTGGTTTTGTTATATCTTTAAAGTGAATTGATACAATGTCAGATCTTGAGTATATGTAATCTACTTTTTCTTCTTCTTCCAAATATATGTCTGTGTCTTTGGCAAATATGAAAATACTTTACAAGTTTGCATTATTAATGCCCAGATTTGATGTTTCATATCCCAAGAGGGTGCTGTTTGTGCGCATGTAGTGATATTTAAGGAGCATGTGTTCATGATACAGGACAATAAAGTTGAGGGAACATCAGAAAGATACATTTCAAACACTGGTTTCATAATGCTTCCCTTTATTCTCTCTCTCTCTCTCTCTTCTTCATTCTTAATTGTATTTACTTTGTTATGAATGGACATATGTGTCATATATGCTGGTGGACTTATCCTTATCTCACAATCATTCATTATGATAGTAATACATTTTATTTTAAACTGTTATGTCATTATTAATTGTATATGCTGTGTCAAGAATTACCTCCTGTAATTCACTGCATATCCCTTTCTGAACAATTGCCATAACATGAAATCCTGATGATTGTAACACAAATTCTACTTGTAATGTGGCAACTAGATGCAAAAAGGATGAATGTGCCATGATAATGCTTTAAGTGTTCTGTTCTTTACTAAATATACATCCTTTAATTGTGTTAGTTTGAAACATAATTTATTTTTTTTCTTGTTTTGTCTTTTTAATTTGTGCACCACTCGGCAGCTTACAAACATAGCTCATGGCCAAAAGAAAAAAAATTAAACATTTAATTTGGGCTGGTACAAAGTGTAAGAGCAGTAAGTTTAGAGAACATGGACAGGTAATACAGGGTTCAAATCCAATTTACAGAATATTTTT
Organism: Protopterus annectens; assembly: GCF_019279795.1. NCBI lineage: Eukaryota > Metazoa > Chordata > Ceratodontiformes > Protopteridae > Protopterus > Protopterus annectens. The sequence goes on from NC_056735.1 coordinate 426,237,642, forward strand.
TGAGGGGGTCAGAATAAATATTAACACATTTTAGTAAATGAACATGCTATTGTTGAAAACTCAACTATCGTCAGTATTGCTAACAACATGTGAGATGCATGAGGGAAACTATGACATTTTCTAAAGTGTGGTAACACAAAAGCAGTAACATGACTTGTGGTAAAATGTATTAGATATGATGGATTACAACAACATATCTCCCAAATAGTAATCCTGACAGTCATAAATTTTCTTTGAAATTATGTCAGTATTAATTATCCCTGGGATTCATAAAGGTTACCACTAAGCGTATACTTAGAGTACATTTTCTGTTTTCAAGAACAGCCTTACCATATTGCTTGTGCTGCCTATTCACTCCAAAAGGTTACACAAAGTATGCACTTTAGCACACATTTAGTGGTAACTTTTATGAATCCCATCTACTGGATCAAAAATGATCTAATGTCATCTGCTGACTCTCTCCTTTCCCATCACTTAGTATTATCTAAAGTCCTGATAGAAATTACAGTTCAGATATGGCAAGGAGATGGAAAAAGGATGACTGTACCAGTGTAATGCACTACATGCTCTGGGCATTGCTAGATATATACCCTTTGATTGTTTACATTTTCCTTTCAATTTTATTTACTTTTTATTTGTTTTCCTTTTGTATTAGTTTGCTGCTTGCAGTGCACAATCAATTTTCACTGCTGAAACCAAAAATGTAATTTGGAATGCCTTCTGAAGCACAAGTAAGCCTGGTACCTGTGCACTGTTGTCAGCACTCTATATAGTGCTGAGTTAAGAAAATGCACCCATCAGTCAGCTACCTCTGTGGCACACAGTAAAATAAATTGAATAGGGAGCAAACACAAAGCCACTAGTAGGTTGAAATCTATAATGATGATAATTTTAATTATGGTGTCAAATAGAAGTACTGACATACATTTTGGGATATGAATTCAGCATCCTATGTCTGTGTGATAAATGCTAAAGCTGTAACTTATAGTCCTTGCGAATTGCTGTTACCAATATTTTGTTGTAGAAGAATAAACTATTCTTCCTGTGAATAACAATTATTGTTGTGCATGATGTCAAATAGGACAGTTTCTAAAGTGTGAGAACAGTAATGTACTAACTTGATGAATGTATAAACATGTTGAATATATTATAGAATACTTATCCATATAGCCTAATTATTAATCATGATAATAATATATTTCCCTTTCAAAGTATGTCATTATGGCATGTATGTCGAATAAAAAAAAGGAATGAAAGAAATGTCATGTTGTTCCATTCGCAGAAAAGACAAAGATACTGGAATGTAGAGGTAATGTAATGCCTTTATTAAACAATCATAGGTTTCGCAATTTCCCACGCTTTTGAACTGGCATGAGCCCATTATCAGAAGTTATTAATTTGCTGATGATAAATACAGAGATGAAATATCCACTTGTGCCTTGAAAAGACATGAGATCATTTAGTTTCAAATGGCTAAAAAAGGAAATCTTAAAAACTGCTAGATTGGAAAACACACAGCTCATGCTACCCTTCAGAAACAGACAGTATGTGTGTGCGTGTGGGAGAGAAAGAGAAATTAGAAGTATAAAACAGAGTCACAACATACTATAAAATCAAAGTTTGGCATATTAGATTAGAGTTAATGTTCATTAAACAGAAAATATAACACTCACAGAGGCTGCTCTGGCATTTAAAGAGCCAATAAATCTCAAAACAAGATATGTGTAGGAAGATTATTTAAATCTAGAGAAGGAAAACAAAATGTTATCATTTGTAAGCTGTTTGTCTGTCTAAACATGCAATCTTTGCAAGATAAGGTTTTGATAACAGAAAATATGAATTAGCAATAACATACAGTTCACAATAATGAGAAAGGCAGGGACTAGTAAGAGAATAAGATACAGTGTTAGAATGTATGGATATAGTATACAATTAATATGCTAAACAGGCTGTGGTTAGCTAACTGAGATAAACAGAGAAAGAAGAATGGAGAAAAAGAGAGAGCGAGAGATGGTGTTGTTATGTAGCATAATATTCTGAAGAACAGCAGAATTGGATAAAGTTTTGTTATAATGTTAAAACTGTCTGAACATTAAGGCCTTACTAATTTTAAGTTTATGGTTATTAGTAATATGGCCAGAATGCTAACTATTCTATTGTCATGAATAAAATACAGGTGTTAAAACACAGACTCCCTTAATCTTAGCAGCTAATGTTAATAATCTGAAATAGTCATCATCTGAATTCAAAAAAAATTCATCAAAGCATTCATTACCAGAATAAATAGAAAGCAGTTGTTGCTTTTCAGTATATCGTATTTATGTCCACTGTTAGTTGCTCAAAATGAAAAGTTAGATATTATAGTGTCTTATAAAACCAATATCCAGGTTAATACCACTGACTGTTAGATTGAACAACTGAATTAACTTAATCTCCATTGTTCTTCTTTCCAAAGGTGTGCAGATATGTCCTTTAAGAACCATAACAGATAGTCAATGATTAGACTGGAAAAAATGTGCAGAAATTGCCTTGTCACTCATTTTATTTCAAAACTGTATCTGTGAGCATTCATCCTAGTTCTGGGTAACTTCCCTATCTCTCCTGTGTAAACTGTTTCTGGGCATTTCCTGCATTTGATTAAATAAACCACATTTTTGGAAGTGCATGTAAATAAACCATGTACTTTGAAACTTCTGTTCTTTGAAATTGTTATGTAAGAAGCTATACAAATCATGTGACATGTTTTGCTTCTTGGATGGTTGCACGGTTTTGTGCCATTCTAATCTATATTTGGTCCTGATCTAAGTGTACTTCTGACAAGAAGAATCTTCAGATTTTGAGGTTGTTTAAATGACAGCAGTGGGAGTGCTTGAAAAATATCTCTCAACTTGTCATCCTCACTGAATATTGGTTGGAGACCCCCTTACAATTTTCTTTTATGTGGTCTTCTATGTGGTGTGTCACAAATGAGATGATGTAATATTCTTTGTGTCCCTGTCTGGATAATTGACATTACCAGAATCCCGAATGATGATTAACAGAAATGTAAGTTCTGATGTAGGCAGCCAATGTTCAAAGGATGATTGTGTCAGGGTTAATTGTGTAAGAGCTCTTTTTTCAATATTTTGCTGTTTATGGAATTTCAGTTTTATCCAAATTTTTATATTTTTCTTTCTTTTTTTTTTTTTTTGTTGTTGCCTTTTGCCCACCACTTGGTAGTGCACAACCACAGTTCATGGCTGAAGGCAAAGAAATGAAACTTTAATCTGGGCTGCCTTCTGTAGTGCAAATGAGATAGGCATTGTGTGCAGCTGTTAGCACTCTGGATAGTACTGAGTGAAGAAAATGCACCTATCAAATATTTATCTCTGTGACATAAGGCATAAGTGAAGTGACTTTAGAGAAGGTAATGCATGCCTTGATTCCATTTAGCAGATGCTTTTATTGAGGGGGTTAGAATGACATTTGTCACAAACCTTTGATTAGGAATATACCACTAAATAAAAATGAGCATTGTAAGTATGATTTTTGCAACAAATATATCAGTAATACCTGCCATATGTCAAATTTAATGTGTGCAAATTATGATAAACATGACAGTGATGATAGTTAATTTAAAATGCACTTGCATAGATGTGATGTGCAGAATAATTTTTGTATAATTCTTACTACACATCATATATCATAACTATGTGTTTAAGACAGTATGGTTTGTGATGTATGTATATAACATACTCCAACATGTCTTACTCGGGTCATGCAACTCCGTGCATCTGAAATGTTTTTACAACCACAAATATACAAATACAGGACTATGACTAATGAAAGTCACACACATACAGGCATCGCTTAAGTACAGCTCCATTCATGTGTGAATAGTGAATCTCAAATAAATACTTAAAAAGGATAGTGTCCTGTGACACTGACAGTTAATGAGCAAAGGTTTACATTTCATCCTTCTTTTCATCATGGGTTCAAGTCCAATCTAGAACTACTCGATTTTAGTGGTGGGTAAGTCCCATCAACCAAATATGTGACAATTTACACCATTTTACATGCAACCAGCAATGATTATAACAAACACCATAAAGCAGTTCAGTGTTTAACATTGAAAAGTGTAAATAGGTGTGTCATCACACATGGCTAAATCTCACTGCTATATTTCACAACTTCATTGCTTTTGGACACAATCATTGTCAATTTGTCTGCCAAATTGCATTTGTGATTTCAATTTTGCAAATGCAGCTGGCTGGGCTGTGCATCTTTGCACACTGGCTGTTACATGTGAGATCTGAATTGAACATTAATTCATACACATATTTCTTGCTTGGCTTCTGTAGACATGGTTGGTGAAGGTGATCATGGTGCTCCATTTAGAGCAGAGAGGTGGGGTTTTGTGGTGTCCATGAGTTTTGTGGCACTTCTTGTCAGGAACTACAGGCTCTGCAGGGGGATTACACTGGGCATCAATATAAGTCTGAGGCTTGACATAGCTAGGCCAAGACTGTCTTCAATGCAAGTGGCATTCCACACACTGGGGGACAGTGTCATCACTATTACAGTAACATAAAGAAAACAAACAGGACTCTCTGAGATGATGGCAGAATTAATTTAAAACTGCAAACACCCCTTGGTTCTGTAAGTATAGTAACACATCACAAGTCAGTGATACAGCATGGATTATCCAACCAATACAGATATTCATTATGCTTTTATATCTTCTTCCCCTAGATATAGCTGCAAAAAAGATAGCACAGAATCATGAGGCACATCAGGACATAACTGCTCACCTCAGAGAAGTATGGGGGAAGTATGCCTCATGTATTAATGCAAACCAGATAATAGTTTCAGGCCACAAGTCCATATGAGCTTGAGCGGGCACGCCTAACATTTTTTATCAATTATATGTGCCTTCTCAAATAGCTCTTGGTGATTTCATTATCCACTGAGTACGCCAGCTTAGTTGTGTGTGGGTTCAATTCCCAGAAGAAGAGATTTGCTTTCATTACAAGATAGTATTTCTAAAATATTAGCTGCAATACTGAGTGACATTAACAATGTAATGCCTGTAACAGCAATTATTAGCTTGAAAGGAATATATCTGACGTGACACAGTGAAATAAATGTTTGCATGTCTTATAGCACTAAGGCTAATTTATTTTATGACACATTAATGCCTTCATATCATATCTGGATATGTCACAGGTGAACATAGTTATGTGTTATATCTGTTTATGTACTGAAATAATGAAATAATGTGATATACCATTGATCTTATTCTCTCTATAGTTTGTTGCCCCAACACTATATTTTTTGGGGGGGATACTTTGCTGCTGAAACCCTACTGACCATCAGTACAGGAAAACAGACTGACAATTGAGTTCAGCCTGCCATTCCTCCACAGGAGGCTGTGGCAGCACCACCACAGGCAGCACAGACAACCAGCACATCTGGGTTGCAACCTGTCAGTGTTGTCTCCACAACTCCTACCCTACCTGCTCCATTTGCATCAGGTAGTTCTGCCTCACCTGCTGGAAAACTGGTACACTCTGGGAGCAGTATTAATGGAGGTGAGGATTATGTCATCTGTTCAGAGTTGACAGGACTACTGAAGGACATAATGGAAGGGAGCCTCTTTGCCTGACCTGGCAAGGCTGAAAATGTCCGACGTCATATTGCCAAATTGATGCCACATCAAGCACTGTCCGAGGAAACTGACACAGAAGACAGTGATGACAGTTCTGAGAGTGAAGACTAGATTCTCACTATCCACAAGCTGGATGTGAATGCACCTCTGATGTCCTCAACCTATCTTCCCCAGTAATGGTGTTCCCCAACCTTTGTGTCCATCACCATCCCTGTGTGTCTTGCATGTCTGGTATTTCTGCCCCTGCTACCTAACCCTAACCTACCCTACTTACCTGACCCCCTCATTCCTAAGCACCTTCTTCAGCATTGAAAAAATGGGCAACTATCCCACAAAAAATAGTGTCCTATACATATCTCTCTACTTTGCCTCGGTGTCATCCTGACACACTTGATTTGGTCCATTTGGCTATACAACATTATTCTGTTGTTGTCACCCATCGCTCTTGTCATGACTCTCAAAAGTCATAAAGTTTTGTGCACAATTCTACATTTATGCTGTGATGAAGTGAATAGCTATTATGCTATTCCACCACCATTCTGAACATTCCTGCATTCTTTTCCTTTTGTCCTCCTCTCTGCTTTCCTTCCCTTTTCACTACTGTCATATCAACCCCTTTTTCACACATTTAATCCAGTCAAAAAAAAATGCACACACACATGCACACAAAACTCATATGGCAAGAAATGTTCCATCAAAAAACCTTCACTTTTTTCCTCAGTATTTGCACTGCGCTTTGCATCGTGCACCATTGCTGAGTGAAGGTGAATGACATTTCACATACTATGGCAAAAACTGGTGAGCTTCAACTAGACTAGTCTGGTTAACTTCACACAAATGTGATTAAATCCACTGCACTATAGGAATACAGAGTAAAGGCAGTATGTTGACACACTTATTCTAAAAGTTATTAGGCTACTGGATGTAATAAGCTAGGCACTCCTGTGTGGTGGATTGAGATAATACACGTCTCTGCCTTCTGACGCTTTTGCACAGTGTCAAGGGTTTGATTCCAGATGCATGTCAAAGTATTATTTCATGCCATTTTAGATTCCTATCATGTGTTTAACTGCAAACTTCAGTACTTCACTCCATTTACATTTCATATACCTAGCAGGACTAGGAAAAATATAGCATAACATTTGTGGAGCAAGAAAGCATTTGCAAAAACATTCCATCCCCAATAGGGAGACTTATTAAACCACTCTTATCCAGTTTATGTCTTAATCTTGTTTCTAATCTCTTACCACTTCTCATTCCCTATAGCAAACATTTTATTGTACAGATCATGATAGATTAATAATAAGGAAACATCTAAGAGTAATACACCATAAAGATGGTTCTGAATGTTCCATAAACAAAACACTTGGGTATTTTTCCCTCCATCTTTCTGTCTCTCTCTCTCTCTCTCTCTCTCTCTTTCTCTCGTTTCTCACTCCTTATGTATCATCACTATTTACAGCTGCATATTTATTAAGGTGATAGATGTAATGTTCATCTAATGGAATTTTACTATTGTCAATACTGTAATGAAGCCTAATGCCTACATCCTCACTTGCTCAATAAGTTGTCACAGTCCCTTCTATTATGGGATTTTAACTTTATAAATTATGAACTTCTTTGTGGTTTGCTGAAATGATGCTCAGAACTATAGACTGATTTTTGTTCTATTTCAAGGGTTCTATTCCAGACCTATGTCAAACTATTACTGACTGTTTTCCTAAGACTATATTATATGTAGCTGTTGCCTACATATTGTATTGAGCCCCCATTATCCTCCTTCTTACATAATCTACTTGTTTCCTACCCCCTTTCTTCCTTCTACATTTCTATCCCGTTCTGTGCCATCAGTCTGTCTCCTCTACATTTGCATGATGCCTGACACTGAACAGCATGTGTAACTTAGGGGAACTAGCAGTACACGGCTTATGGCAAAATCCCACTCTGATGCCTTCATAGTACTGTGTATAGCCTTGCTGCACTATGTACAGACAGACTAATAGCAGTATGAGGAGACAGTTACTATCTCCCTTGAACAAACTGCAGAACTGAATGCGTACCATATACAATGTTCCATTTGCAGATATTTTAGGAAGCATGCTGCCCCAAAATTCCTGGCCTTTTGTAAATCATGACACATAACACTTTAGCATAACACATCTGTCTTCTGCATTGGATCATTTATTACGCTGCTGGCTTTAATGTACACCTTCTGTCATGTTAAAATTATCATTACTGTGATGAAGCCTGATGTCTACATTCTTCTTTGCCTCATTCTTTTGTGACTTTCAGTTCAAACCAAGTAAAATTAAGGTCTTGACATAACATTTCCTGTGCGGTGTTGACGTAATTCACATATCTGTAAAATAGTTTTACATAGTAACAAGTACTCAAATGCAGAAATATGTGAAAGTCATATATGATGTTTTATCTTTATTACTGTTATGTGTGTAAGATTTATATACTCATCTTAGTAACCCACCATTATCTTGCTTATGTCGCAAATGTGTTTCTACTTTTCAAACCCCTGCTTGCTCTCTATTGGAAACCATGATTGTACATACCACGACAGACTACATACCAGAATAAAAACATAACAGTAGCACACCACAAAGATGTTAATAAATGGTCCCAAAAAATAAAACATTCCTTGTCTGTCTCTATCCCTGTCTCTATCTTCTATCCCCCCCCCCCTTCTACCTGTCACCGTTGGAGTATTCCAAGGTTTTATTCTGGGTCCCCTTCTTTTCTCTATATTCATCAATGATCTGCCCAAAGTCATACCACAGGCAACTACCATACAGTACGCAGATGATTCTACTCTAATCTGCACTGCCTCTACTCCCACAGAATTACAATTCATAACCCAGACTACCTTCAACAAAGTAGAGAACTGGCTTAATAATCGTCTTCTCCTATTGAACCCAAACAAAACCAAACAACTACTTTTCTCCCCCACCCATAAGCTAACACTACCAATAATTACAATATCTTCAAACAATGGCACCATAATCTCTCCTGAACCAAACACTAAACTACTAGGTATAATTATTGACAACAATCTGAATTATAATGCCCATATAGACAAAACCATAAAAACAGTAAATAAAAAAATAGGCTCCATGTACAGGATAAAGAAATTTCTAACCCCATCTGCCAGAACCGCAATAGCTCACACACATCTTCTATCTTCTCTTCTATATGCCTCACCCATCCTCACTAATCTATCTAAAGCAAACCTTAACAAAATCACCAGCTGCTATAACAATATAGCTAGATTTGCCACAGGCTCCACATACAGAACCCACCATTGTCATAATCTTCACAAATTAGGCTGGCTACAACTTCCCAATCAAATATATTATAACCAACTCATAGTTGTACATAAAATCCTCCACCAACCTACCAGTACCCCCAGTCTATCTAAACTTATTACCCCGTATAACAACTTAACATCCCTACGCTCATCCAGCAGAGTGCTAGTACAAACAACCAAAGCCTACAACTCAGCTGGAGATTCATTGTTTTCCATCTCTGCTGGAAAAAAATGGAACTCCCTGCCTCCAGAAGTAACCACTAATAGCTCCTTCCCTCAATTCAAATTTTCCCTGAAAACACACATGCACAGAGTCTGGCTATGTCCATGCCTAAACCCCAACTAACTATATAAAGTAGACTGAGATAGTCAAACTATACTCATGCTCATATCTTAACCCTGACTAACCTAAAAACACACCAATAAACATTTTAGACCAAACTTAGCTCTCTGTTGTGGTTTCCCTTTTCTCCTTCTTAGGTGACTACTCTGCCTCACACTATTTATAATTTCCTCCAATCTATACTACCATCTCTGTTTCATCTTCCTCACTCTCTAACTGAAAATTCTTATCCTTCAGACACACCTCTCTAAAACTGGTTTTCCCTGTATATTTACTGTCTAAGCAATAATGTTTTTATCTCCTATCTATTTGTAACTTATATATAACTTTTGTCCTTGCCCAACTGTTAACCTTATAGAGATCCTTGTAACCTGCATTTTTTAAGTAGTATAAATAGATTCATTGTTAAATTTTAGATATGCTATTACCTAAATTTTTATTGTTACTAAATTTTTCATAACTTGTAGCTTTTCTCCCCGGGCCTCCGCTGTAAATGCATATATATCCAGTCAGATTTTTCCCGGTTAACAAATGTAAAATAAAATTAAATAAATAAATAAATATTTCTATCTGTTACCCCCTCTGTATCATTACTTTGCACTGGTGCATATTTTTTATGCCTCTGGATGTATTGTCCACCCTATAGAATTTAACAATTGTCATGAGTGCAATGACAAGCAACACATACATTGTCCTATGCTTCAATCTGTTGTCAGATTTGGACTTGTGAAGCAGGAGTTGCTGTGTGATGTGGTTCGATAATACTCAGGTCTGTAGATTTGTTTTTTTTAATACTATCAATGTTCGAATCCTGATGTATGTCAAAATGTTACTGAATGCTTTCTATGACTCCTTTGTGTGTAAGTGATAGCTACACATTTTATTGACACTCCATTATCTTGCTGCCTTATGAATCTGCTTTCTCCCTATTAAGAACACTGTCTTGTACAGATCTTGACTGAATAATTATGATGACAAACTGAACAGTGATACACCACAAAGATGTGCAGAAATGGACCATAAGCAAATCTCTTCCTATATCTTTATCCCTGTCTCCAAATTTCTCTTCCCCATTTAGTGTCCTCAGCTTTTACATTGAACTTGGCATTACTGATGTAAGTGATGATAAATATTATTTTACTTCTTAAGGCAAAAACTGAATTTTTTAATTTCAGCCTCAATAGCATGGTTCACATCACATCACACAAATGTGCTTAGGTTCATAGGTTCATAGGTTCATAGGTTCCTGACCCAGAGACTCCCCAGACTCTGGAATAGATTGCCCATACATGTCAAGCAGAGTGCCTCTTTGGACCTCTTCAAGAGGAACCTTGACGATTGGATGGGAGAAAGGAAATTCACCCCAGGGATCACGTCAGTCGCCCTGCTAGACAGGGGTCCAGGAAAGTAAATAATGTGAGAAGAAATAGCCGGGGAATTGTTATGGCTAGGCTTGTATAGGCCCTAGGGCTGATAGCCTAGTACCAACCTATGAACCTATTCTTAGTGTACCTTCAAACTGACAGTTAAACGTAAGAATTTATGAGTTCCTTTGTGCTAAGATGAGTTAATCCTCCCATATGTACATTTCTATTTTATGTCAAGGCTATGAATCCAGACATATGCCATTCATTTATTTCATGTTTTCATGTATTAATAGCATGTGTGTAAGTCTGTGCTGCATATCTTGTCATAGAACAGTATACTTCTTATGCTCTTCATGTTTCCACTGTCCTACACTGTTTACATCCATATTGGAAACACTTTATTGTACACAAAAATCCATCTAAACATACAAAGTTTCAAAGGATTTACACATTTTGGCATCTTAATGTTTGTTGTCATCCTGTTATCCCTACCCTTGAGAATTTTTTGACAATCACTGACAATCTGAGGCATTAGGAAAAGCTATAGGTCTGATTTTGTTAATTTATATAGATCAGAAATTGTGTGAAAACCCAATATAAATATGAGCATAAATGAACCATCAACAGTTGCTTTGTATGTCTGCCTGTGTATCCCTGTCTCCAAATCTCACCTTCTTCTCACCTACTTCTTTCTCATCAAATAAATCTCTTCCTTCAATACTATTTCTGTAAGCCATGTTTCCATCAGCAATAACATGCTTGGCCCCTGCTGTGTTTCATAATCATTCATGACATACTCATATCTGTACAGAAATAATTGCAGTACATGAGATACATTCGATGCTTTTTTATAGTTTAGATGATAATACAGTACTGACATGTGGACCATCTCACTGATATCAAATTAAAGTAATTGGATTGATGAGGTTGCATTTACATCCATGGTCAGAGGTAAAATCATTATGACACATACTTGTCTGTTATACATGTATTAACTATAAAACTCAGTCATGTCATATAAATACATTCAATTACACAATTGCAACATGCCACAAATACTGTACATGGAAAGTCACTGTATTTGAGAACTCCGTTTTTATACACCTGTATTACGCATACAGGTAGTGAAGGACTGCAACTGTCATGACAAGTGTATAACTTATGACACATGAAACATGACCATAACACATATCTGTTCTGTATTCCATAAGATTAAGACATGGGTGCATGTCTATACTGCTTATTTGCATGAAAGTTTGAATGGAGCACCATATCCATTCACAGTCCCTTTTCTCATTTTTTGCACATGGGTTGGGGCGTCACTTCAACAGTAAATCATCTAGAGCCAAGGTTCACACTGATGGGTGGCTAGCCCTGCTGCACTGAATGGAACATCACAGACGATTGCTAATTCTCATTCAAAGTTCAACACCTCAAGATATGATTACACATACACTAATACTTTTCCATCAGCTGCACAAAGGAGCTTGCCATCAGAGTACTTCAGGGAGAGTATTAAAAAAAATTACAACATAGAATTATGTGAGTGGGTTGTACAACTTATGTATGTGCTAATGGAATGTTGTAACCAAGGTATCTGGTTTTCACAGTGATGTTCCATCCATCCATCAATCTACAACCCCTTTTTTCATTTTTGTACATGGGGCCAGGGTGTCACTTCAACAGGAGCAAAACAAGGAAAAATAAACAAAAACACACTAGAGTTGCCAATGGCTGCAGAAAATTTAATAGCGTTCTGGTACCTCGGCTAGAATACCTTCAGAGGAACAACCATGCAGTTCATTTATACAAAAATATAATTGAATAATGACTAATTAAATAAACAATCAGCCCTTAAAAAAGCCAACACCATAATCATGCTAACCCAACACCCTATATACATGCATTCAAGTTATTTTCCAAATTTAACCCCATAGGTATCAGTGTTCTGTAGTTCAAAATCAGATGACTCTCTAACTTTAATAATTTTTGCACAAAAATGCCCCCATTAGACATATGTGGTTTGACTAGTACACTAAAAAATAAGCAACCATCATGACCTCCATGCACATCATAAAAATATTCCACTATGGGACTATCTAACTGTTTATTCCTGATATCACCCAGGTGCTCCATGGTACGAACCTTAATCATACATTTGGTTTGACCAATATACCATTTAGGAGGAGAACAACCTTAGGAATATCAGGAATAAATAGTTAGTCCCATAGCAGAACACTATTACATTTTCTGCAGTCACTGGCGACTCCAGTGTGTTTTTGTTTATTGTCAGTTCAACAGGGACAGTCATCTAGAGCCAAGTTTTAAACTGCCTGGTGGATAGCCCTGCCATAGTAGTTCTTCCACATCATAAACTTGTATGCACACTACATCTATGGCCAATTTAGAGTGTCCAGTCCACCTACTTCATGTCTTTGGAATGTGGGAGGAAACTGGACCACCTGGAGAAAACCCACATGAATACAGGTGGGGAGGAGCATGCAGACTCCACACAGAAACCACCCCAGCCAAGAATCAAACCAGGGAACTTCTTGCTTTGAGACAAAAACACTATCCACTTTGACTCAATTAATTCAGTCTATTAAGGTATGTATTGCACTCCAACACTTACAGTTCCAGCTTTGGTGAATAGTGTGAAACCTTTTCACACATAATCCATCAGTGCTATTCAGCAGTGCACTGTCACATTTTGGAAACGTCTGTTTATATTGTCAATGCACACTGTCCAGGCATGATCCAATACAACTGACAGTGACACAAAAAATGGTTACTATTTGCATGCAGTCATCCTGGGATGAACCGTCATGCCTGCCTGCTTAACAACTGACTGTCTGACAATCATGATTGTCATTGAAACACCATACATTGAAACAGGCACATATCACCCACAGCAACGCAATGTACATGAATGATAGTACACAGATGTTATCATGCCAGTGTGTAATTTCATGAGGCAAGCACATTGCTGTTATGTTGGCCTGTCTGGACACACACCTTTTCTACAAAACCTGTGATGCACACTGTCTACTCTTCAAAACACTGATGTGTTAAGACTTATAAATGTGCATTTTCACATCTGACTTCTCCTATGGTGCCTGCGATTCATACTTTGTACTCTAGGTTGTGTAGCTAGCTTGGTAGGTGGTTTGAATCTGACAGTGATGAACATATGTTTGCATGTATGGTTCTAGTGTCAGGTAACTAAAGCTTCAACAACAGATGTGATGTGTACACTTTTGCTCAGGCAAAATTTTAACTTTGGAGACAGTTCTTTCTGCACTTTTACAGCAAACATCTTCTCTGCAACACATGGATGAGGTCTCAATGTCAAATGTGCACTGTTTCCCCTTAGAAGTCAGACTTGTTATATGACAATTGCAATTCATACTGTGTTCTGCAGATTGTATAACTGGATAGGTAGGATGTTTGAATCCAGTAATATGGAACTTGTGTGTGTGTGTGTGTGTGTGTGTGTGTGTGTGTGTGTGTGTGTGTGTGTGTGTGTGTGTGTGTGTGTGTGTGTGTGTGTGTGTCTATCTGACGCATAGGTAACATAAGATATCATTGACAGAAGTGCTGTATCTACTTCAACGTAGGTGAAACATTTACATTGGGAGAAAGCTCCCTACTCACCTAATGCCCCTTTTACCACAAACATTTTCCTGCAACACACAGATGAGGTCAACTTGTCAAAATTGTACTGTATATCCTTAGAGGTCAGACTTCTTCTGTGGTGCTTGAATTTGATACGGTGTTTTTCTAGACTGTGTAACTAAATAGGCAGGTGGTTTGAATCCAGCATTGCATAAATGATGTGAGTCTATGCATGTGTCTGTACTGTCATGTAAAATTTGCTGCATCAGAACATCCATTGTGTAAGCTTCTACTTACAAGACATAGTTTCACTGTGAGACTACTTCTCCATTAATGTGTTGCATTTTTATCCAAAACACAATCCATACAACACAATGATGTCATGCTTTCAAATGTGCATGATTTCATTATTGAAATTCAGTTTCACCTGGGATGCTTCCTGTTTTTATACTGTGTTCTATAAGTTGTGTAACTTGACAGGTAGGTGGTTCAAATCCAGTAGTGAGTAACTGCTGTGTACGTACTTGCTTCTCTCTTATGATGTGTATAAATGGGTTTAAGTATAGATATGATGTGTAGCTTTACAATGTCAGTAGCCTCTCCTAACACTTTTATTCACTTTTAGCAGACAAATCACCCAATTAAAACCATGATGTTTTCATCCATCCAAATGTGCAGTGTCACATTTGTACAGCAACATCTCGTGTTGCGTTTCTGATTAATGCAGTGTTCTCTAGCTTGTGATCTTAGACAGGTAGTCTTTTCAAAAAACAGGTGTCACTCCATAAATGCAGTTGTGTTAGTATGAGTGCGAATGTACATGTAGATGACAATGCTTTCGATGAAATATCTGATGTGTACATGTATAGATGGTGATTTCTCTTTCAATACATTCTGTGCACTTTAACACAGACAACTCTTTTGTTGAACACTGCTGGCACAATCTACTGAAATGTGCTTTTTATAAACCTAAGCATAAGCTTTCTCCTATGGCATGAGTAAATGATATAATTTTCAGCAGTTTATTCCCTTAGTAAGACATGAGTTCGAATCCCTGGTAATCTACACATTGTGAATGATTTTGCTTCTAACATCACAATAATGAATGTATTATGCAATACATGTATTTTAGTAAACCAAGCATCAGCCACAAAGAGACAGATCTCTCCACTCTTTTAACCAAATTACAGACACATATGCTTGCAGCAATATGATAATGCAATGCCTTCAAGTACACAGTGCCTCACAATTTGAGTAAGATTTGTCCTGTGGCACATTCCATCTACAGTGTCCTGTAGCTTATGTGGTTACATATGTAGGTGTTCGAACCCCACATTGAGTGAACAGTATTAGTGTGTCAGTATAGTGCTATGCATGCATGACACCCACCACAGTTGTCATGAATGTAATTGCAGTTGCAGAAGTGTCACCTATCACTCTTACCTCAAATAACTTTTTTTGCAACACAGTATGTTGTCATGACTTCACGTAGGTTATGTATCACAGTTGTGTTAAAACTTTGCCTGTGTCCCACGTGGTCAGTATGCATTTCATTAGCTTGTGGACTTATATAGGCAGCAGTTCATTACAGCAAAGAAAATAATTATGCCAGGGTATTGATGTGGCATATACAAAATTGTATTAACTTATTTCCATTCATTTTCCTTTTGGACAAACACCTTATTGCAGATTCCTTGACAATCAAATATGTGCTCTGTGATTCTTGTGGTGAGAGTGCTCCTGTTGCACATACAGTTAATACAACCTTATATAGCCTTGACTAGCATATCTACACATACAGACTGTGGTTTAAATTTGGGACTGTATGTGTATGAAAAAATGTTGGCCAACCAGCATTGATATTGGTCTGTTCATAGTTGTAAGCACATTTACATAGGTACCTCCTTTTCATCACTGATACAAACTTGTATTGAATTGTATTGTATTGAATAAACTTTCCTTAAAGGCCCTTTCTTACATCATGCCTTCATTTGTGCTATTTAGGACAACCTTCATTACTTTGCCTGTGGTAGATACAGTTAATGCACATCTGCCTGTGGCAGACGCAGTTAATACACAGCTCTGTAGAATGTGTGGTATAATTGACTGGGTATTCAATCTGTTAAGATCTGTTGGTAAAGTACTTGTGACAGGCAGCAGTGGATTAGGCAAAGAATGAAAATTATGGCACAGTAAAAGGGCCTCAGATTTTAGGTCTCACAGTCTATGTTAGGGATGCACCATTGCAATAAGTTAGTGATGTAAGCCCTTCAAGTGCGTTCTTTATAACATAACTGGTATGTCTATATCTGTGGCATCAATGGTTGTTATGCAGCTGTCTAATATCTGTCCAGGCATGTATTTGATTCTGGCAAGCTGTAAATAGGTTCGTAGGTTCATAGATTAGTACTAGACTAACTGCCCTTGCGGGCCATTTCAAGCCTAGCCAATTGCTCCATGTGAGAATCAAACCCTGCACCTTGTATCTGTAAGGTAAGCACCTTAATCATTATGCCAACCTCTCACCCCATGTTGAGTATGTCAGTGATTACTCTCAGCCATTACTTATTTTCAATATAATAATGCTCTGTAGTGCATGTCTTCATCCAAACATTTATGTAGAGCTTAATGGGATATAGGTTCACAAGTAAGTACTAGGGTACCTGACCTTGTAGACCATTTTAAGCCTAGCTAATTTCCCTTGGCAAGAATCAAACCATGTACCTTTTTGTTTATGAGGTAAATAACCATTGTACCAGCCCATGAGAGCTTATATATTTCTTACTGTATGGCATGCTGTAAGATCATCAGAAAGTGTGAGTAGGCTTATGTTATGAGACTTTCTTGTGTGTTTGTATTGCTTAATTGCTGTTTCTTAGTTTGCGGAAACATCTTGTGAGTCTGTCCAGCATAATAATGTAGTATATTCACTCTGTCTATAATAATGAATATAGTAATGAATGTTGTAAGATATGTGTTGCAATTTGTCATTATTTGTCAAGGCTTAAATGAACTAGCTTCTGAGAGGTTTTCTTTGCCAATGTTTGAGCAATGGAGTTAGTGACCTATGGGCAGAGGATAACAACATTTCTCACAGAGCAGTGTGCATTTGTTGTATTTGCGAATAAGTGTACTAGAGATGGATTACTAATACACATTGATGCTTAATCTGGTTGTAGTGTCTTAAAAGTTAATACTATTGCTTTTAACAAGGCTTACTTCATGGCTAGATATACATTGCAATATACTGCATTCATATCTGTACTTTAATACATTTAATCAAGTCAGCAGGTTGGGTGTGGCACTTACACCAGGTACAACACAATTCATGTAATTATAGTAACACACATGCATCATAGTCACAAATAATGATAGGCTGGCATTTGATGCATTTGCCCACTAGCTGATGTATTAATGGCATAACGCTGGCATACACTTTTATTTTACTCATGTATCATATGGGTTGCCTATCCATTTGTGATCTACACAGATCAGCAGCCTATGTCAATTGATATGCATAACGATATTCGGAAACACAGCCCTTTTGTCAGTAGACTGATTACACTTGACTTACACTTTGAGTTATATACATGTTTGTGTATGCCACCTTAGCATAACAAATTCTGCATGTACATACATCACATCTGCAATAGTTACAGAAATGGTAATATGTATATCAGATGATCATTCTGTTTAGATCCTGCTCTATGTGACAGATCTTTGTTACATGTCAGGTCCTTCTATATTTTGCTACATCCATCCAGAGTGTACACGTACAGTCACTAACTTTCTAACATTCACAACCTGCAAGCTGCTTAACAAAGGCTTTTTTCATCGCTTAATAACATTATTGTTATGTTTGCACAAGAGGCCAGATTCTTCTCAATATGTCCATACTGTCACAGTTGTGTACACTGCCCTGAAACCATCGGTTGGTAATGATTAGATGAGTAACTAGAAGAAAGTTTAGTTTATGCTTGATCTTCATAGCAAGCATGAAATTAGGGTAGATGTATCTGACATTAATAGCAGCTTTCCAGATGAACTGCAAATTTATTTATTTTATTTATTGCATTTGTTTACCAGGAAAATTAAACTGGGCAGAATCCTCTTATTATTAAGGGCCCAGGCAGAAGAATGCTCCTCATTATGATAAAACAGAAAATCAGTCACTCCGTAAATAAATAAATAAATAAATACTACTACTACTAATAGTAATGATGATGATGATGATGATGATAAATATCTAAGACAACAAATAGTTGTAAGACAGTGATGACTATACAAAATAGAAAAATATACATAATATAGGCTGTAAGAATTAACAGTTCAATAGTAACGCAAAGGGTCAGTTATAAAGAATTACAAAAAAGAAGCCACAGTGTTTCGTACACCATGCAGTTATAGGTAGAAATATGCCAGTAAGAGGTAAAGATTCAGTACATTAAGGAAGTTACAATTGCTACAAGGTGATAGGTATGTATAATTTAGTAGCAAGGAAGATGGTCAGAAACGGATGGCTTAGCCAGATATTAGTGCACAGTAACAGTGCCAAGAAGCTTTCAGATAGATTTGCAGTCTTGCTTTGACTAGTCTGTGGTTTCCTATTATTATTAGAGGAAGGAGGATTTTTTCCAAATTCATGAGTTTTGTCAAGAGTAGAGGGTGTTTCTGACTGCCTTGTGGGATTTGGAGGTACATATTGTAAGTGCTCAACTGGTGATCCATTTTTCAATTGAGTCAAAGCCCTGTCATTATACTTTGTATCCTACAGATGGCTAAGAGGTGATCTACGTCTGGCATACAAGGTATTTTCTCAGCCAGTACTGATGGACCTACTGAACATCAGCAACTCAAATGGTATCAGAAATACTCAGTCTTGGGATCTAAACCTCTTCTGCAACATCAACAGAATGGTTTGGAGGGACAGATATATCACACATTGCATACTGCTGCTGTGGAAGAGATGCCCCATCCACCTAAAACAAAGTTCATCCCTGTCCATATTCAAGCACAACTTAAATCTATGGATGGGAAAGAGAAAGTTTACCCCAGGACTGCCTCTGTAGTAATAATGGACAGAGGCAGCTCCTAAATACTTTATCCCATGCATGGGTGCCCTCAATTATCTATGGTATGATCCCAGTTATTGTCATTATGGATAATATATAATTATTGACCATGGGATGGGTAAGGTGAATCTATAACCAAATGGGATAGGTTATTTTGAACACAAAAAGGGAAACTGTGTAGGCTTAAATGGGCACATGTTGGTCAAAGGTTATTTCATTGTACACATAAGTTCCCAAATCTTGAACAACCGGGTCAACTCTCTTCTGAAATAGATTTGCCCTTCATACCTGTCTTCATAGTTTCATAGTTTCATAGTATAGTACTAGGCTATCTGCCCTGGGGCATTTGTAAGCCTAGCCATAGTGATGTGGCTTTTGCCACCCCATGAAATGGTACAAAAATGTACAGATAAAATCTAAAATACTGTGCCTCTGTCTGGTAGTGACACAGTGAAGGTCCCCTTATATAATAGAATTAGTTTACTGTGCCTCTGTCTAGCAGTGACACAGATGTGACCCCTGGGGTAAACTTACGATCTCCCATCCACTCATCAATATTTCTCTTGAAGAGATTCAGTGAGCGGCTCTGCCTAATATGAACTGGGATCCTGTTCCAAAGCATGGGAAGCCTCTGGGTTATGAATCTATCCCTCCAGCATGTCCTATTCATACTTGTGCCGAGGTTTAAGTCTTTAGCTCTCGTGGTCCTGATGGATTTGGATTTTTTGAGGTGGAGCATGTCCATCAGATCCTGATTGGACATGGCCTTGTATGTCAGGCAGAGATCACCTCTGAGCAGGCGGTATGCTACTGAATAGAGCTGAAGTTTCTTTAGTCTGGCAGAATAAGACATATGTTGGAGACCCTTCATCCTTTGGTGAGGTACTTTTGTGGTCTCTCCAGCTGTTGCAAGTGCCGGGTGAGGTACATACCAAATGGGGCATTGTACTCAATCATGGGTCTGATGAGGGAGGAATATAGGGGTACAATGACATCCTTGGATCTGGATGTGAAACCCTTCATGATGAGGTGTGCAAGGTAGAATGTTTTCCTAACCACTTTGGCAACGTGGGTGTCAAATGAGAGGTCGCTGTCTACTTGGGTCCCTAGGTCTCTGATTACTTTTTCCGTACTCAGTGGGTTGCTGTCTATGTGATAATTTGTGGGTAATTTGTTTTTTCCAAAAGGGATAACTATACATTTTTTGGCATTTAGTTTAAGGCCGTGACTACGGCACCAGTTGTCCGTTTCAGTGAGGCCTTTTGTAGGATGTGTGTATCTGCTGGTGTATCGACTATGGCACCTAGTTTGCAGTCATCTGCGAACTTTGTCAGCCACAGCCCTCCCATGTTTGCTTTAACATCTGAGAAATAAATGCCGAACAAGAGGGGTCCCAGGACAGATCCCTGTGGGACACCACTTGTGACTGGCTTTGAGTCTGACATTGCTCCAGCGATTTTAACTTTATGGGTTCTGTCCTTTAGCCAGTTTGCAACCCATCTAGTGACATAAGGGTTTACTTTTAAGCTGTTTAGATTATCTATGATGCCTGAGTGGGGTATTGTGTCGAAGGCCTTAGCCAAGTCCAGGTATGCTGTATGGACTGCTTTGCCCTCATCAATGGCTCTAGTGACTGTTTCAAAAAAAAGTCAACCAGGTTTAAAAGGCAGGATCTGCCCTTTACAAAGCCGAACTGGGTGGGGTCAAGCGTCTGTAGGTCCCCTATGTCTCTGTTTATGAGTTCCATAATGATTCTTTCCATAGCTTTGCAGACCAGGCTAGTCAAGCTTATGGGGCGGTAGTTTCCAGGGTCTGTAGAGGCACCCCTTGTGGAGTGGGACCACTGTTGCTGTACGCCAGTGTTCAGGTACATATCCCAAGTAAGGCTAAGGTTAAATAGCATTTTTATGTGTGGGTTTAGCTCCCTTGAGTTCACGTAACACGCACCCGGGATACCGTCAGGTCCCATTGATGCTGTGGTTTTTGCTTTGTTTAGGGCGGTTCTCACTTGGACATCTGAGATGACAGGGAGATTACATTCAGCTGGGATAAGTATTTCTTCTTTTGGGGTGAAGGAGGCGAGAAATTTGCACTGAACCTATCAGCCAGAATGTTAGCAATATCTGTGGGTTCAGTGTATTTTTTGTTGTTGTGAACCAACTCTGAGCATATCTGAGGGTTTCCAGGTTTCTAACATAGCTGAAGAAGGCTTTGTGGTTATCTTTAGTGTCCTTAGCGATTTTTCTCTCAAAGTTTGCCTTGGATGTTTTTATGAAAGAACGTAGTTTTCTGCTAATGTTGATCAGAGATGTCTTCCCTTCATGGGATTTCACTCTGACGTGCAGTAGCTTCCTTCTTTTGTTATACAATTTGTTTATGGCTGAGGTCCACCAGACAGGACACTTACATTTGGTGGAGAGGGACTTGGATTTGTTTGGGATTGCATGATCCATGCATTCTTGGAGATGTCCATAGAAAGCATTTGTGAAGGATTCGGCATTGTGGGATGTGGTATCCACTGGCACAGTGGGCTTAAAGGATACCATCTCAGTCTTAAGAAGAGTGAAGTCTGCTTTTGAGAAGTTTTTCACTGTGGTCTTTTGTGCTGGGGGTGGAGGTGGGATATGTATATCCAGGGTGATTAGTTTGTGGTCAGAGCTCACTAGTGAGGGGTATACTTCTGGTGTGGAGCATTTTGTCCCCATGTTTGTGATGATCAGGTCTAATATATTATCTCCCCTAGTGGGAGAGGTGACTAGTTGTTCCAGTGCATTTGACTGTATGAATCCCAGGGACCTTTGGGCTAGGGTATTAGGGCTAGAATAATGTACCCAATCTATGTTTGGGTAGTTGAAGTCTCCCAGTATGATGGTATTTTGTGATACATTCGTATCCTCCAATGTCTTCAGGAAGGCTGAGTGGGGTTCTTGAGATTGGGAAGGTGGTCTGTAACATGCTACCAGTTGTATAGCAGTTTTGCCTATGGTTAGTTGCACCTGTATGGTCTCTGATGCTTCATGTGTTGCTACTAACCTGGAGGTGTGGGTGTCCTTTATGAATATGGACACTCCCCTCCTTGTGGTTCGCCCGGGTTTTGGGGCCGAAAAGCATGATACGAGGTATAGCCTGGTAGTGATGGGGTGCTCTCAGGAGCCTTGAACCAGGTTTCAGTTACTGCACAGATGTCGATGTTCTCCATGCTGAGGAGTGCATCAAGTGCCTGCATCTTGAGATTTAGACTTCTGGCATTGAGCAGCATTACTCTTAGTTTTTTTCCATTTTTGTTTTCTAAGGAGGTGGGTTTGTCTTTTGAGCCTTGCCTAAAAAAGGCACTATGGGGGTGGCACGAGCCTTAGCCAATATCCGGAAGCCCAGTGGTGACAGGTGTAAGCCATCCCTTGCGAAGCAGCATGGCTTGTCCAACATATCATCCCTGGCAGACAGACATTGGATCCCCTTAGAATGACACCAGTACTTTTGCCAATTGTTAAAGCTGATCATCTTGTCTTTGTATTGTGGTATCATTCTTGGTGAGGGCAAGATGCTGCTCAGGGTCAGGGTCATACCAGCCTGGGCTACATAATTGGAGAGCTCCTCTATGTCTCTTTTCATGTAGTCCAGGGAGGTACGTCTCAGGTCATTCACACCAGCATGGACAATGACGGAGTCATATTTGTACTTACTTTGGAGTGACCTGAGTGCGTGTGTTATGTGGCGGATCCTAGCTCCCCGATAGACAGCTCACAGTCACCTTCTCCTTGTTCAGCCTGGTCAGTGGGACATCAGTGTGTCTGACTATGGAGTCACCTATTACTAGTTTATCAGGCAAGGTGTTTGGCCTTAAGGGCTGCGATTGGTTGACACACTGATTTATTGAAGTATGTGTTGCATGTGTTTTGTTTTGAGGTAGTGGATTTTTGGATGTCTGCTTTGGGAGCCTCTGTTGTTTTGGTAAGTTTTTTATTAGAGCCTCCGAGTATGTCTTTGTGTTTTTATGTGTTTGGTTTGCAGTTGTGGTAGGTCTATGTGGGACTGGGATTGTTGTGTGTGTGATTGCCATCTCCTCCTGTCTGGTCATGCCGGCCCTGAGTTGAGAGAGTTCAGCCTCCAGTTTGGCTATATAGTTGCATCTCTCACATGTAATTGTGTTTGTTGGGAGGAGGAAAGGGTTGTCTGTGTACATGAGACAATTGTAGCATTGTCTCAAGATGCCCAGATTGACCAGCTGAACTGGAGACGACGCCAGTAATCTACCACTCGACATGCTAGAACAGTATAAGGGAGTGGTATACCTTTAAGGGAAGTGGGTATTCACAGGGGTGGTAAGTAGAAGTAGTGCTTTACATAGTACGAGAGTGCTTACTTAGCCTCTTCATGCACAAATTTGATAAATGAATGGGAAACTGTTAATTTTCCCCATATCTGATGCAGAATATGTAGGAATTGCAAGGGTTAGGCTACAAGTAATCTGTATTAACTGTCTAATAATAGTCTATGAATCTATGAATCTGTGCAGTGCAGTGATCTCATAGTTGCTTTATCCAGCAATATTTGCCAAATGCATAACACCACAGCAACATTACTTGGAATTTGCACTACACTATCAGATATTAGGGCTACTTGATTCTATAAGGTGAAAAAGGAACATTGTTCGATGTTTGATAGTTGTTTTCAAATAAGTGTCCTTTATCACAATTAAATTTCTCAGAATGTTTGGCCTAACTCTGGACTCTGTAGATAAGAGGTTTTGGTCTTTACTGTAGCCTGGTTTACCTTGCTTTGCTAGATTTACTGGGTGTTGGAGGGAGCACAGAGAGGCGTGGCAGTGAGTAGCCAATGCTGACTCTCATATAAGAGGAATGGACAGAGGGACTGTAGAGTGTCCAACCACAAGATTAGCACATGAGAGAAGGCCTGGGGTATGCCTCCAATGCAAATGGGCTTTGAGAACCTGAATCTTCCAAAGAGAGCAGTAGCACTCCAGCAGTAGGCCTGTGCTCACAGAAGTTCAGTATTGGTGTCCTGGGGACTTGGAGAAGACAGTGAGTTAAGCACATCACAACTTCTCCTAACCTCATGTGGGTGGCAGCTGTGTGGCATGAGTATTGCCTCCACTGGAAATTTTGTGCCAGGTGATAAAGGAATTGGTTCATAGGTTCATAGGTTGGTAATGGGCTATCAGCCCTAGGGCCTATACAAGCCTAGCCATAACAATTCCCTGGCTATTTCTTCCCACAGTATTTACTTCCCTGTACCCCAGTCTAGCAGGGTGACTGACATGATCCCCGGGGTGAATTTCCTATCTCCTCTCCAATCATCAAGGTTCCTTTTGAAGAGGGCCAAAAAAGCACTCTGCTTGACATGTATGGGTAGTCTATTCCAGAGTCTGGGGAGTCTCTGGGTCAGGAACCTATCCCTCCGGCATGTTTTGTTCATTCTGATGACAAGGTTTAGATGGAGCGTGTATGTCTCTGAGGGATTGGAATTTTTTAAGTGTAGCATATCCAACAGCTATGGGTTTGACATGGCCTTGTATGGTAAGCAGTGATTGCCTCTGAGTAGACAATATGCGACAGAGTATAGGTGGAGTATTTTAGATGGTCAACATAGGGCATCTGCTTTAGGCCTGCAATTCTTTTAGTGAGGTATTTATGCAGCCTTTCCTGTTGTTGCAGGTGTCTTCAGAGGTACATACCAAATGGGGTGTTGTATTCTATAATGGGTCTAATAAGGGATGAGTACAGTGGGACAATGACCTCCTTTTTTCTGGATGAAAAGCCCTTAGTGATGAGGTGTGCCACATAGAAGGACTTCCTGACTGTTGTGGCATTGTGGTTATCAAAGATGAGACCACTGTCCACCTGTGTCCCTAAGTCTCTTATAACACTTTCTGTGTTTAGTGTACTACCACCTATGTGGTAATTCATGGGTACATGTTTTTTCCCAAAGGGGATAACTATACATTTCTTGGCATTGAGCTTGAGCCCATGGCTCTGGCATCAAGCATCTGTTTCTGTAAGGCCTTTTTGTAGAATATCCACATAATTCGGTGATTCAATAATGGCTCCCAGTTTGCAGTCATCTGCAAACTTTGTTAGCCAGAGTCCCTTAGTGTTGGCCTATACATCAGAGAAGTCGATGCCAAACAAAAGCAGTCCCAGGATTGAACCCTGAGGTACTCCACTTACCACTTGTCTGGAGCTGGATTTGGAGTCGGCTACTTTTACAGTCTGGGTTCTGTCAGTAAACCAGTTGGCAACCCATCGAGTGACGTAGGGATTAATGCCCAGCTTAGTAAGTTTATCTATTATTCCAGAGTCGGGGATGGTGTTGAAGGCCTTGGCGAGTTCCTGACAGGCTGTGTGGACCACCTTACCCTTGTCCACAGCTCTGGAGACTGATTTGAAGAAGTCAATCAGGTTCAGGAGACAAGAACGGCCCTTCACAAACCCAAACTGCATGGGGTCCAGTGTTTGAAGGTTGCCAATGTCTTTGTTTACAAGTTCCATGATAATACGTTCCATGGCCTTGCAGATCAGGCTCGTCAGACTGATGAGGCGGTAGTTCCCGGGATCCAATTTGGATCCCCCCTTATGGAGTGGGATAAGTGTAGCTGTGTGCCACTCAGTGGGCATGAAGCCTGAGGTGAGGCTATGATTAAACATGACACTTAGGTGAGGTGCCAGTTCATTTTGTAGTTCATGTAGTACACAGCCTGGGATGTCATCTGGTCCCGTGGATGCTGTATTCTTAGCTTTGGAGAGTGCGTTTTTTTACCTGTGTGGCCATTATTACCGGCATTTGGCAATCTTTCGGTATTGAGATCGGCCCTTTAGGGGGTGAGAGGGGGGTGACATTTGCACTGAATCAATCTGCCAGGATATTGGCAATATCCTTGGGATCAGTATATTTAATACCATTCTGTTGTAGCTCAGAGCAGATCTGAGCATTGCAATTTAGATTCTTGACATAGCTATAGAATGCCTTGTGGTTGTCTTTAGAATCTTTGGCAATGTTATTTTCATAACTAGCTTTGGAGGATTTTATGAGGGATCTCAGCTTCTTACTGAGGCTGGTAAGGGAGTTTTTTGCATCCTGGGAGTTTCCTCTTTCCTGCAACAGTTTCTTCCTTTTGTTGTAAAGTTTGTTTATGGCAAGGGACCACCTGATTGGCTTCCTTTTTTTGGAGGAGAATGTCTTGGTTCTACTGGGGATGGCATGATTCATGCATGAGTGGATGTGCTCGTACAGTGCCTTAGTATAGGATTCAGCAGTCAAACTTTCAGTTCCCGTCTGCATGGGTGTCATGAAGTTTGTCACTTCTGACTTGAGTAGCATGAAGTTGGCTTTGGAGAAATTTTTTTATGGAGGTTTTCTTACTGGGGGTGGGGGTGGGATGTGGATGTCAAGGGTGATTAGCTTATGGTCAGATCTGACCAACGAGGGGGTAACCATAGGTGTGGAGCATCGATTTCTCATGTTGGTAATGGCCAGGTCTAGGATACTGGAGCCCCTGGTGGGACTATGGATTAGTTGATCCAGGGTGTTGGAATGTATGAATTCCAAGAACCGTTGGGCAAAGGTGTTGGTACATGAGTAGTTTTCCCAGTTAATGGCAGGGTAGTTGAAATCACCCAGTATTAGGGTATTTGGTTCTATCTTAATATTTTCCAGTATGTTTAGAAAGGTGTACTGAGAATCTTGGAGCAAGGTGGGGATCTGTAGTAAGCTAAAATTTGGATTGTAGTCTTACCTAGTGTTAGTTGCACCTGGAGAATTTCATATGCATTGTGTTGGGCAACTAGCCTGGTGTTGTGAATATCCTTGATGAATATGGACACTCCTCCACCTTTAGTGTTTCGGTCCTGGTTTGGTGGCCAAAAAGTGTGGTAAGAGTTGTAGCCTGGTATTCCAGGGGTGCTTTCTGGAGCCTTGAACCAGGTCTCAGTTACTGCACAGATATCGATGTTCTCCATTTTTAGGAGTGCCTCGAGAGAGTGCATTTTGAGGTTTAGACTTCTAGCATTAAGTAGCATTACCTTCAGATTATGCATGCTTGTACCTGTTATGGTGCTAGTTTTGTCCTTTGAACTTTGCCTAAAAAAGGCACTATAGGGGTGGCAAGAGCCTTAACCAGTAACCTGAATCCCATGGGTGACAGGTGCAGACCATCTCTGGCAAAGCATTGTGGTCTGTCGATCATGTCGTCCCAGGCAGACAGATACTGGATCCCCTTTGAATGACACCAGTAGCTTAGCCAATTGTTGAAGTCAGTCATTCTGTCCTTATGCTGTGGTATAATTCTGGGTGAAGGCAAGATGCTACTCAGGGTTAGGGTCATACCTGCCTGGGCCACATGTTCAAAGAGCTCTTCCATTTCTCTTTTCATGTAGTCCAGGGAGGTACATCTCAAGTCATTTACTCCAACATGGACAATGATAGAGTCATATTTGTACTTGTTGTGGAGTGACTTGAGTGCATGCGTTATGTGGCATTTCCTGGCACCCGACAGGCAGCTGACTGTAATTCTCTCCTTGTTCAGCCTGTGAGTGAGACATCAGTGTACCCATCTATAGAGTGACCTATGACTAAAGTGTTGGGTACGTTGTCTTGCCTTAGGGGCCGTTGTTGGGTGGCACACTGGTGTTGTGAGCTATGTGACACTTAGGTTGTGATTGGTGTTTGTTTGCATTTTAACTTTGGAGGTCCTTGTTGCTTGGGCAGGTTAATGTTAAGGGCCTCCACATATGTGGGTTTAGTGTTGCTATGTGTGGGTGTTGGTGGTGTGGGTTTAGAAGGGTTATGTGTTGCTTGAGGTGTAGTGTAGGTGCTGACTTTCCCCTCTTGACTGTCTAGCACAATCTTAGGTGGAGAGAGCTTTGCTTCCAGTTTGGCTATGTAAGTGCATCTCTCACAGGTTGCACTGCTGGGTAATAGGAGGAAAGGGTTGTCTGTATACATGAGGCAATTGCTGCATTGCTCCAGTATGCCCAGATTCACCAGGTGGACAGGAGAAATCACCAGAAGCTAACCCTTGGACATGCCTGGTTTGGTGCTGCTTTTTTTTTTTGTAAAGTACAAGAGCTGTTTTCCCTTACCTTAGCAAGGTACTTTGCATTTATAGGTTGTTTAGTGCCTACAATTAATTTCTCCTTATTAACAATGAGAGTTGAGTGCTTGTATCAGTTTAAGACTTCCTAGTGCTTTCCAGCAAGTTTTAAAGCAAGTGCTAGTCACAGGGATGCTTAAAGGTAAGATGAAAAAAAATGGTTTATCCTAAACTCTGCTGTGTGCACTAGAGAAGCTAGATGTGAAAGTAGGTAACTTAAGTTTTTCCTGTCTAAAAAGTTAAGTTTTAGTGGAGAGTCACTATTTTTAAAACAGCAAGATAGATTGAAATGGGGTGGTCACTTTTCTATTCTGGTACTATGGAATACAGTAGGATGGCAAATACATTTAAATGTTGAAGGGGAGTGATTTCACAAAATGATAATTTTGTGCTTACTCACACAAGCCAGTAAAAACAGAGAGTAAATGAGATATATGGTCAAATTAACATAAGGGGAAGGCAACTAGAAAGACAGTGGTGTTTAAGAACACTACAGTAACCGGATGGGGAAAAAAAGTTCTGCCTGACTCACAAGAGAAAGAGCTGTGGTCTCTTTTCAAGTTTTAATATGCAGTTAAAAGCAGAATACAAGTAAAACACAAGGTAAATAAAACCTTGTTCTTATAGATATTTAAAAGAATGTTAGAAAATATATTTTCTCCTAAAATATCACAACAGTTCCCACTGTTCATGTTATTCTTCATGGTAACCATTTGAAATGTCAGGACACTAGATCAAGTCCCGAAACACAGTGACTGAAAGGTCAAAAGATTGGACTTGTACATACCAAGTCCAAGATGCCATTTCACAGAATATTCCCTTTTCTACAAGATATGGTAAACTTGGAGTTGGTAATTCTGAGTTGGGGGGGGGACGAGTCAGGGGCAGAGAGGACTTTTTTTTTTTTTGCTTTTAGCACTCAGCATTTCAAGTGCTGATATTTCAATAGAGAGTCGTTTTTCATATGGCATGACACAACTCCTTAATTCAGCACTGTCACTGCAAAAAGTGACACATGCAGTCATTGGATCAATCTCATTCAGTATATTGAGGTACATAATACATAGCATAAGACAAGAGTCCATTATTGTGTTTCAGTGAAACAGTAAAAACAGATAGAAATATCTAGACAAGCTAGAGTTTATGTGTGATACCTTAAAGATCCTGTAATGGAGAACCATGAGATATATGTAAATCATCCCTTAGGGACATACAGTGCTTCAGCTACATGGTTTCTGAATGCCCATGACTTTTTATTTTTAAAGTCTTTATGAGTAAATTCAGGCCAATAAAGACAAGCCCCACTAACTGTGAACATGTTTGCTGCACTTGAAAAAACAGTAGCATAGACTAGGTTCAGGTTTTTGCTGAATCTAGTACTGCGTGTAAGCTTTGGAGCTTGTAAAACAGTTAATCTTTTGTCTGGAGAGGCCTCCCCCCATGCCCTTCTGGGATGAAGGTGCAGTTTGGACTGATCTAGCTAGAGTTACTGTTGCAGGACTCTGTTTAGGGCATTTTGATTGGATAATTTGAACTTTGTCTGTTTCCTGTTTTTCTGCTTTAATAAGGCTCTGTTTGAACTGGTTTGTGCTTGTTTAAGCCTGTTTGCACAAGGTGCAGCATCACAAACTACTGTGCGCAGGGATTGCAGTTACAGACGCCTGCTCTCTAGCTTCACAAATATTACCTAAACCAGAGCTCCTCATTTCCCTGTTGTATTCCCTCTTCAACTATTGTAGCCAGACAAAAAACTATTCCTAGCACCTTGAACTGTCAGTTTCCTTCCATTTCTCCAACCAGCCTGGTTGGCATGAGACTAATGAGACAGTGAAAAACCAACACAAGAAAACAATAAACTGTTGAAAGAGAAACATGGCCAAAGGATGACACACCAGCAACCTGATACCAAATATTAAAACCCCCAAAATGTTTAATGCAAAAACCTTTAAAATGAAAACTCAAGTTTTAAAACTCTTCTTTATTAAAAATGATAAATGCTTTCATCCTGATATTTTCAAGACTTCTTCAGATGCCATTAATTTACTTCAACAGTGTTTAAATATCCTCATTCTCAGCATCACATGACCAAGATCCAATCATTTCTTCTCCAACCAGGAACTGTTAAACCAACCCTTAATAACAGCATACCATTCGATTTTCATCTTAACTAAGATTTTAACTTTAAAATGCTAGAAATAGAGGTATTATCATTTATACATGACCAACTGTCATCTTGAAATAACAGTTGCCAGTAAACTTCCCTTTTTTTAAGATATAGATGCCATGGACCACTTTTCAAATTACATGGAAGTTGCTCCCCTATTGCAAAATGGAAAAAATGATGTGAAAATTCCAAAATATGCCTAGCCAAGGCATTGGTATTTTTTTATTTACAGATGTCATACTGGTGTTCATACACCCTTTCTCTTAGCATCCACTCAGTCTTTCCTAAAAACAAACACTTACATCATTGGCATAACGTGGCAGCACTATGCCCCTGCTGTTATAATTAAATGTTACTTTTACAGCAATACATTTATTTCTAATGTAATAAGCTTATCCAGTATGTATCCATTTACAGCAAGAATAGTGTCCACATTTCATCATTTGATTACTAGCCAAGCCGATGCTCTTACTAAATATTTGAGTCTCCAAAATATTTTTTTAGATGTTTTTCCCTCTTAAACACAGTGTGAGGCTTATCAGGAAGCTGTTTTCTAAAATTACAAGTGTCTCTTACGATATCCCAATTTTTATTCAGGATCCACTTATGTGTGTTGCTGTCTACATTATACTTCGTAATAAATGGGCAGGAAAATTCTATTGTTATCTTTGCTCTATCCAGAACTGGATCAAGGCAATTTCTTTCTTCGCATAAATGCAAAATAGGGGTATAAAATTATTCTACCTCTTGTTTATAACTTCCTCCATGATTTCTCCAAAAAAAGATTCTGGATATCCCCTCCTCAGAAACATTGTTTCCATTAACTTACATTCTTCCAAGAAATTACATTTTTTGTGACCATCCTTGTTGCCCTGAGAAACTAACTTTTCACAACTGATTTATTCTGTGTCAGGGTATGGGCACTGGAAAAATGGAGGAACATATTCAAATAAGTAGGTTTATGAAAAATTTTTGGTGTAATAGCACTTATTTTCCAAGTCTTTTAACAACAAAACATCCAAACAGGATATGTTTATGCTGTCCATCTGGAATTTGAACTTTAAAAAGTCCATACTCTCATTAATAAACTGGACAAACTCTATAAGTCTCTCTCTTTGGAATCCTTACAAATAATAAACAAATCATCCAAGTATCTGGTATAAAAATGTACTGACTAACTAAATGATCCTTCCAAAACAAACATTCTTTCCCATTTAGCCATCACTATATTAGCATGAATAGAGCCACAGTTAGACCTCATGGTTACCCCTTTCATTTAACTAATTGATCATGAAAAATAATAAAATTGTTCATTTAAAACAATCTCCAATAACTCTTCTAAAATACTAATTAGATTATTGTCCATGCCTTTAAATTCTAAAAAATCATGAAACCAGATTAACCCTACATCATGGGGTATCACCTTATACAAATCCACTACATCAATGGTAGGCAAAATGTCATTCTCTTCAAACATTACATTACTGATTTTTTTTTTAGAAATTCACACAAATCTTTAAATACTTGTGGCTCACTTTTCAATAGTATCTTCAGTTTAAAATCAACAAACTTAACACAGGCCTGGGTTATGAATCCTCTTCCATCCAAAATTGGATACATAGGAGGATTTTCAATATCTCTGTGAATTCTTGGAAAGCCGAATAGTTTAGGCTTAACTGGGGGAAATAGCATTCAAGTAATTAAGTTCTTCTGTAGTTCCCTCAATGAACATATCATTCAATTGACCTGTAATCATTTGATAAGCGTGGTTCATTTTGTTCCTGGAAACTGCCTCATAAACACTTTTATGTAGCATGATTAACATTTTCTTCTTGCATTTCTTCTGATCCATAATGACTAAGCCTCCCCCTTTAGCTGGTTTCATAACCCTGAAACCAAAGTGTTTCAAGTCATTTAATCTAATCCAATCATTGTTAGTCATGTTGGCATTAACAAAGCTTCTTTTTTGCTTAACATTTTCCTAATGTCAAGGTCACAATTTTTTTGAAACACCTCTAGGGTTAGATTTAAAGGGTGGAGTTACATTTTCTAGAAATACAAAGAGCATCAGATACTGAAGGTATTTCATTAAATAAAAATCTTAAAAGCTTAACTTCCTAGCAAAACATTTCAACTCAATCATTATTTCTGCAATTTTAGCTTTCCTTAGAGGGAAATATAATATGAACAGCAACATTATCAAGTGGATAGTGAATAAAAATTGGAATATGCTAAAAGACACTTGTGATTTAGGAAAATAGCTTCCTGATAAGCCTCACATTGTGTTTATGAGGGAGAAAAATATATAAAAAATATTTTGTTGACTCAAATATTTAGTAAGAGCATTGACTTGGCTAGTAATCAAATGATGAAATGTGGGCACTGTTCTTGTAAATGGATCCATTCTGGGCAACCTTATTACATTAGAAATAAATGTATTGCTGTAAAAGGAAGATTTAATTGTAACAGCAAGGGTGTAGTTTATGTAGCATTATGCTAAGGAGGTAAGTTATTCTATATAGGAAAGACTAAGCGGATGCTAAGAGAATGGGTGTATGAACACAAGTATAACATCCTTAAAGAAAAAAACACTAATGCCTTGGCTAGGCATATTTTGGAATTTTTGGATCATTTTTCCATTTTGTAATAGTGGAGAAAGTTCCATGTAATTTGAGAAGTGGTTCTTGGAATTTATTTCTTGAAAAATGGGAAGTTTGCTGGCAACTGTTATTTCAAGCTGACAGTTGGCCAGGTATAAATGATAATACCTCTATTTATAGTCTTCTAAAGTTAAAATCTTTGTTAGGATGAAAATTGAATGATACACTATTATTAAGGATTGGTTTAACATTTCCTGGTTTGACGGAGGCATTGCTGGTTGGAGAAGAAATGACTGGGTCTTGGTCATGTGATGCGGCAATTGAGGATATTTAAACACCATTAAAGTAAATTGATGGCATCTGAAGAAGTCTTGAAAATATCAGGATGAAAGCGCTTATCATTTTTTATAAAGAAGCATTTTAAAACTTGAGTTTTGATTTTAAAGTTTTTTGCATTAAATGTTTTGGAGTTTTTAATATTTGATATCAGGTTGCTGGTGTGTCATTCTTTGGCCACATTCCTCTTTCTAATGAGGCAGCATAGCAACTGCCTTATGTATACTGACAGCCCCTTCTAAATCATTCCTGTATCATTTAAGAGAGATGCACCTACATTATGATTCTGGAATCACAGCTCTCTCATGTAATAGATAGCAATGCAGAGTGGGTTGTCAGCCCACCTACCACAACTCCTACTCATGACACACCGCATACACATAGACCAACATATGCGGAGGTACTCCTTAAAAATTTGCCTAAACACCAGGGGCCTCCAAAACACATACATACTAAACCAACCATAACACCCAAAACATACAATACACATAATGACAGATGCACAGGTGTCTCACCATCAAAACCCATAAGGCAACGTGCATCCACTCCAAATATCTTAGTCATAGGAGACTCTGTAGTGAGACACACAGACACCCCCCTCACCCATCTGAACAAGGAGAAAGTAATGGTCAGCTGTCTTTCTGATGCTGGGATTCATCAGATTATGCAGGCACTCAAGTTTCTCAACAACAGGTACCATTACAATTTGGTCATAGTACATGCTGATATGAATGACTTGAGAAATACCTCCCTGGACTACATGAGAAGAGATATGATTGAGCTCTCTCATTATGTGTCACAGGCAGGTATGTTCCTAGCCATGAGCAGTATATTACCTTCACCTAGGATGATACCACAATATAAATTATTGACTTCAATAACTGGCTTATTTTCCTGGTGTTATTCTAAGGGATCCAGTTTCTGTCAGCCTGGGATGACATGATTGATAGACCTCAATGCTTTCCCAGAGATGGCCTTCATCTGTCACTCCTGGGATTTCAGCTACTGGCCAAGGCTCTTGCCATCCACATAGTGACTTTTTTAGGTAATGTCACAAGGACAAAATTCCTGACATAAAAGTTTCATCAAAAAACAACCTCACGGTTATGTTGCTAAATGCTAGGTGTCTTAGCATGAAATTGCATTCACTGGAAGCAGTCCTCACCTTGGAAGACACTGAAATCTGTGCAATCATGGAGACCTGGTTCAAGGCAGTGGAGATCACCGCAGCCATACCAGGTTGCACCTCCTACCACAAGTTTCAGACTACAAATGGAAGGCATGAAAACTAAAGAAGGCAGTGTATCAATATTCATTAAAGATAAATACACCTCCAGACTGGTTAAACAGTATAAATCCATGGAGATACTTCAGGTGCAGTAACTGTCAGTAGGACACCTATTCAAGTCATTGCCAGCTACAAGACCCCCTCCATGAATCAAGACACCTACTCTGCCTACTTGGATCTACTGGAATCCATGAAGATACATCCAAACACAATGGTCTTGGGTGATTATAATTACCCATCCATTGAATGGGTAAATTACTAATGCTCAAGCTCACTTGTGCAAAGGTTCCTCGAGTTCATTAACTCCAATGCCCTAAACCAGCTGGTGGACACCCCAACTACGGGGGCCAACATCTTGGATCTGGCGCTTACCAATATGGGGACTACTGATGCACTCCCACTGTGAGGTCCTCCCTTGTCAGATCTGACCAGAAATCAGTCTCACTCAAAGTGACTATCACACCAGACCCTACTAGCAGCAGCTAAACTAAAAAACTTCTCCAAAGCAGATTATTTCCTTCTAAGGGATGGTATAAATAGCTTCACTACACCTCCCCCTCAAATGTGACTGGAAACTCTGTCAAGTCCTACACCAGTGCTTTTTACAAACACCTGTATAACTGCATTGACATGGCCATATCTGATAGGACTAAAACAAGCTCTTCAAGCAAAGGCAAACCTGACTGGTGACAACTGCCATTAACAGGCTTTACAATAAGAGGAAGAAATTGTTGTCCAAACGTAAGAGGGAGTGTGCCCAAAACTAGAAATACTCCCTCCTCAGCTTAAACAAGCAAATAAGATGTCTTGTGATGTCCTCCAAAGTAAACTACAAATCCAAATTAGTATTCTCAGCTAAGAACAACAATAAGGTGTTCTTTAGTTGCATCCATAGCCTAAAAGGTAAGACCCAAATTTGCACCAAACTGGTAGCTAATGATACCACATACACTGAGCCTGTGGACATAGCAAACCTATTAGCTGACACATTCTGTGAAAACTTCATTCCCCTGTCCCCAGCACACATATCCCCTGATGTTCCTTCCATCCATCCCCCACCTTGTATCTCTAGAGAGCAAGTTGTAAATGTCCTCTCCAAGGCCAGAAACACAGCATCTATGGGACCTGATAACATCCCAGGCTGCCTCCTACATGGGGTCCAACAAGAATTGGCCACACCATTGGGTACTCTTTTCAATTATAGTCTAAGCACCAGCTTCATCCTAACTGAATGGAAAATGACCACTGTTATCTCCTTCCACAAGGGTTGTGGTTTCACTGACCCAGAAACTATAGACTTATTAACATGACTAGCATTATCTACAAAGCCATGAAGCAGATCAGCATGGACTTTATCAGCAAAGATATAGGTAATCTCCAAACACTTGACCCTACTCAGTTTTGATTTATCAAAGGGAGCTCATGCCTGTTAAACCTGGTGGACTTTTTCAAGACAGTCACCAGAGCCTTGGACGAGGGTAAAACTGTGCATACAGCCTCTCTGGACTTGGTCAAGGCTTTTGACACTATTCCCCACTCAGGCATTATTGACAGCCTCACCCAGCAAGTTATCAACCCTTATATCATTAGGTGGATCACCTCACCAATAAAACACATGCAGTCAAAATAGGGGAATCCACCTCCAACATCAGACCCTAAACCAGTGGTGTTCCATAGGGATCAGTCCTGGGACCTCTAATGTTCAGAATCTATTTCTCCAAAGTACACGCAAAAACTAAAGGTCTGTAGCTGACAAAGTTTGCTGATGACTGCAAACTGGGAATGGTCATAAAATCTCCAAATTATGTCAACATCCTACAAGAGGGTCTTATGCAATCAAATCATTGGTGTCAAAGTCATAGCCTTAAACTCAATGCAAAAAAATGTATTATCATCCCTTTCAGTAAGAGCAATGGTCCTGATAACTACCACATTAATGGAAACACCCAAAGCATAGACTCAGTGTGAGAGACCTGGGCACACAGTTTGACAGCAACCTTACCTTTGATCACCATATCTCCACTGTGGTAAGAATGGCATTCTATATTGCTCATCTCATAAGTAAGGGCATTGCCTCCAGAAAAAAGAAGTTATAGCCTCCCTGTACTCTTCCATTATCAGGCCAATAATTGAGACCAATGTCCCTTTTGGTATGTACCTTTCCAGGCACCTGCAGCAATTGAAGAGAACACAAAAGTTCCTCACAAGAAGAATTCAAGGTATTCAGCATCTGTCCTATGTGGATTGGCTGAAATCACTGTCAGTTTATTCAGTTTTATACAGACTACTCAGAGGTGATCTCTGCCTTGCAGATAAGACAATCTCTGACTCTGCTTTATTGAAAATGCTGTATATCCATAAGTCCAACGACTCACGGGTTACTCACTCTAAAGACCTTAAAATGGTATGTGACACTAATACAACCTGCTGGAGAGACAGGTTTGTCTGTCAGAGGTTACTGCACCTGTGGAAAAGACTCTTAATTCATGTCAAACAGTGCACCTCTTTGGCCCTCTTCAAGCCCAATCTGGATAATTGGATGGGTAACAGTAAATTCACCAGGGGGTTCCACCTTGTCTCTCCTGGACAGGGGCAATAGGTGCTGATCATGGAAACAAGGGCGGAACTTGGCTAGGCTTGTAAAGCGATTATCCTAACAACTTCCCATGATCCTATGATCCTGCGTATCTTTTAGCATTTTAGTGAATTCATTAGCACAGCATAAGATGGTCTATATTATATTCTCGAAAGCTGACAATGTTAAATCTGACATTGTTGACACGAGAATATCAAACGCTCAGAATCTCGAGCATGTAAAAAGAAATCTCTGTAAGGGGAAATTTCTGTTTACTGCAATGTAGTACGGTCTCGGAGTTGGTATATTTAAGTAGCCGGGGGTGTGGGAGGTGCAGGGTTGCTTGCCCCCCTACTTAAACCCATTAGGGTACTTTTTTCTTTTTTTTTTGTTTTTGTCTTTTTATAAGGTTGCTGTTTGAAGAGATTGACCATATGGTGTCGACCATATGTTGTTCGATGTTTTCAAATGTCGATCTTATAATATAGACCCGCATAAGAGGGTTGTTTGGCTATACTTTAGAAACACAGGATTTTAAACTCAGCCAATGCCCATAAACATTAATATGCCAACAAAATATTCCAAGTAAAATCCAAACCAAAAAGGAAAAAGGTCTCACAGGCAAACCAGTTGGCAAAAACTGCAATAAAAACCCAGCTAAGCTAAAGTTTTCATGATACCTTAAACTTTCTGTAATGGTGACTCACAGGATATATGCAAATGATCCCCCTAAGGACATGCAGTGTTCCAGCTACTTGGCTTTTGAATGCCTATGACTTTTTAGTTTTTAAGCCTTTATAGGTACATCCAGGTCAATAAAGTCAAACTCCACTAGCTATGGACATGCATGTTTTGGCCTTTTTAAGTGACTGATGGTGTTCACTTTTTCCTCCAAAAGTGGAGATCTGTACAGCTGGGTGACTCTCTGAATTGTATGGAGTAAAAACTGGAGCCACTGGCATTTCCAGGGAAGAGCATATGACTAATTAGCATAGGTCATTCTGCCAGATTGTCACATTAGCATGCTGCTGTGCTAGATGGACTGCCCTTTGTGTCGAGGATCCCATTAGCAGGAAACCTCAGCAATAGGGTGGTCTAAGAATGGGAAATGCATACAATAAGTGAGAAAATGGCCATGTTAAACTCTCCCCCTCAAGGTATAATCTTTGTGAATCACAAGGGTCAGTACTGTACTTACCCTTTTAGTAAAATGTTCCTTTGGGTCTCTGAGTCAGTGTTGTTGTGCTGTTGAGTTTCTATATGGTTCTTCACTATCATTAAATACATCTAACAAATAAGATAAGTGAATCGTGTGGTGTTGTCTGATGGTTTGCTGAATATTAGTTGATTGAACATATTTTAACTAAAATGTAATTATCTAAAGACAAAGGGTTCTAACATTATCTTACCTAATCAGTGAATTCCAGAACTAATTAAATACCTTTCTCCCACTGAAAAAAAAAAACAGATATCAGTAAACGTCCACTACAAATCCCAGGTCAAGCTTTGTATTAATAGTGGTACTGTTAATAAAATGATTTTTAGTAATGAAATGTGTAGGGTTAGGGTTTGGGATAGGGGTAGTGTTGGGGTTTACACATATGACTAAGGGTGGGCAAGGGGGACTTCAGAAAAGAGGTATCAAAAAAGAAAGAAAAAAGACATCTTATCAAAGTTGAAGACCAAAAATAGCTCCTCTTCTTTGGAACTGAAACTGCAACAAGCGGCTTGCTACAAATGTCAGCCATAACTTCAAAAACAATATCAGCATTCATTTATCAAACCATAATATCTTCATAATTTCATAAAAATATGCATCCCCAGAATCTACTGATTGAACACACTGACAATTTGCACCGAGGGCAGCCACCCCTTTACCTAGCCAAAGTTATGGTCCTCTTTCCAGGTTTTTAGCAAATAGGGAACTGATTGCTTGCATATTAATTCATAAATAAATTTTAAAGAAAATGGGAGCAAAGATCACAAACAACAGTTAAGTTACATGCTTATTTTCTGTATCAGAGCCAGTCCATAATTAGTGAGACAGGAAGTGATTATATGAGATAAATTATCATAAAATACAGATGCAATTAAACAGTATGCAAAATGTTAACAAGTCAGTCACAGAGGCTGGTCACCCAGAAAACTACTAAACGATTTTAAAGACATCAAGCACTGTGATTATGATTTTTATGCTAACACGTTAGCAATGAACTGCAGAACAGTTTTCCTTATTCCTTTTAATGCTTATACATATAGTTATTTGAAATAAAAAAAATTGAAAACCAGACACAGGCAAAAAAATAAAGCATGCCTCATTGATTACTCTTCTTAGAAGACTTATTTTACATTTAGCCCATCCTTGAATAAGCATGATATAGTATGCTTGACTGTGCGATGAAAATAAGAGGAGTGTATCTAATTTGTAGACCTAATGCGTTTTATTGTGTCCTCATTACCGCAAGTTCCTGAGCTGAAATATAGAATTATAGTCTCAAAAATGGTTATTTTTTCAGGGCAATATACATTATCAGATTCATTCTCAAGGTAACATGCAAGATAGGATACTGTTGTTACATTAACCAGTGTCACAGGCATATATTAGCTTATATTTTAAAGGAAACTGTATACTATATATGTAAAAGCTGAGGACAGAGAACATAAATCATACAAAAGCTATCTACCAGCTGAGTGTAAACTAATCCTTTTAATTCAGTATAAACATAACTCAGGCATTAAAATTAGAGAATCCAATCACTGGAAAGGTCAAATTAAGCAGGCAACTTACACATCATGCCCAAGCAGACAGTCATAAAGGCTCTACCCCCTCGAGCACAAAAAACACATGAGTGCACACACAGAACACACACACACACACACACACACACACACACACACACACACACACACACACACTCCAGTAAACAAAAACAGGACAGTGGAGGATATTGTATTACTTATATGAGAAAAATGGAATATGAATATTGTCCTGCATATTAAAATTTTAGCTTAATAACTAATGATGCATGAATATCAATCACACAAAATTTCTTATACAATATTTATTGAAATGTGATTTGTATAACATATTACAGCCATCTTATTGCTGCACATCAGAATCTCTGTGTTGCAACTCCATATTTGGAATGATTACAGCGAACCAAGAGAATATAGCTATCTATATCAATATCAACACCTTGAACACACACACACACACACACACACACACACACACACACACACACACACACACGCACACGCACACGCGCACACGCACATGCACACACACACAGGCACATGCACACACACACATGCACACACACACTGTAAGTTCCAAGATGATACCGGAGACATACATGAAAAAAAAAAAAGATTTATTCAAATTCCACAAACCAAATGTTAGACCAAATAGCTTTATAGTTTCAAAAATAAAACAAGCAGTACTTTTACAACCGTGCCTAATTCACACAGCCCTTCCAGGGTACAGACTGTCTTACAACCAAAAAGAAAGTAACTAGCTGCAGGCTCCTCTCAAGCCCCAAGGAAAGCTGAGGGCTGCAAGCCTCTCCTAGGCTCTGCTTTCAGATCTTAAACAGGTATAATCCACGGGCTATGCTCCACATGTTAGCCACAAGTAAATCCTCTCTTACTCCACAATTCTTGGTCTTCCTTTCATGACACTTAGTAAAGAACTAACATCCTGAATTTAGCTCTCCAGGCTTCTCTACTTTATACTACAGCAAGCGACTGTTAAGACCTTGTGATTTAACTAATTGCTATAAGAATGTTAATGTGCTCCATATTTTCTGACAAAATATTTTAAAATCCATACTTATTTTTGATAACAAACATGTTGCACCCTCTCTCTCTTTATATATATATATATATATATATATATATATATATATATATATATATATACATATATATTTACATCTGGTTTAAAAGCCCACATTTGCGCTTGTTTCCTGCCTTTCCTGTAACTAGTCCAGATCGCATACAGATTTGCTGTATCCAGGACTATTTGTAAGCTTCTGAGCCCCACAAGCCTTTCTGTGTTGGGGGGAAGCCTTCTAGCTTATCAGTGAGAGTGGTAAGTACTATGTAGCCTATCTACCACAAGATGAGTGGTTTATGGCCCAGAAATTGTAGTTTATTGGCCGTTTGGGCAGTTTTTCCATCGCTTTCAACTTTCTGGTTTAAAAGCCCATGTTTGTGCTTGTTTCCCATATTTCCTGTAACTAGTCTAGACCAGGTACAGATTTGCTGTATCCAGAACTGTTTGTAAGCTTCTGAGCCCCCCAAGCCATTGTGTGTTGGAGGGAAGTCTTCTAGCTTATCAGTGGGAGTGGTAAACACTAGGTAGCCTATCTAACACAAGAGGAGGGGTTTTTGGTCCAAAAATTGCAGTTTATTAACTGTTTGGGCAGTCTTTCCATCTCTTTCAATTCTCTGGTTTAAAAGCCCCTGTTTGCGCTTGTTTCCCATATTTCCTGTAACTAGTCTAGACCAGGTACAGATTTGCTGTATCCAGGACTGTTTGTAAGCTTCTGAGGCCCCCAAGCCTTTTCTGTTGAAAGGAAGCCTTCTAGCTTATCAGTGGGAGTGGTAAGCACTAGATAGCCTATCTACCACAAGAGGAGTGGTTTCTGGTCCAGAAATTGTAGCTTATTGGTCGTTTGGGCAGTTTTTTCCATCTCTTTTAACTTTCTAGTTTAAAAGTCCACATCTGCACTTGTTTGCCACCTTTCCTATAACTAATCTAGTCCAGATAGAGATTTGCTATATCCAGGACTGTTTGTAAGCTTCTGAGAGGTGCCAAATTCTGCTCTTCAATTTTTCCCTTAGATGTGCTAGTTCTCTCCTCTCCTGCACTTTTACTAGCTTATTAGTTTAGCACTTTACCAGAATTCTTGTAGCAATTATTGTAGCACACAAAAGTGCTATCAGCATCTAAACATTCTACAAGAAAACAGCTCCAGTATTTATTAATGTCCACCTCTCCAGGCATGTCTAAAGGTCAGTTCCCTGTGCTTTCTCCTATTAACCTGGAAAAATTGGGCATCCTGAGGCAATGTAGCAACTGCCTCATGTACACTGACAAAACTCTCCTCTTACCACAAACACTCAGAGTTGTGAGAAATGCACTTATATATCCAAACTGGAAGCCACGCACTCTCCAGCCAAGACCGGAATAACAGGTCAGGAGGAGAAGGTCAACACTTGCACCAAACCACATGGAACACATAGCCCTCCAAAACACACACCAGCACTGTCTTCACATAAAAACACAAA
Organism: Protopterus annectens; assembly: GCF_019279795.1. Taxonomy (NCBI): domain Eukaryota; kingdom Metazoa; phylum Chordata; order Ceratodontiformes; family Protopteridae; genus Protopterus; species Protopterus annectens. The sequence continues at coordinate 426,280,369 of NC_056735.1, forward strand.
ACACACACCCACTTTCGCAGAAGCTCTCAATAAAAATCTACCCAAACAGCAGAGATGTCCAAGACAGAAACACACTCAACCACCACAACACAACACTTATGTCAAGACACATAGCTCTCCTAAACAATGCGCCACTTGACCAAAGCCTCTAAGTCAAAACATCATGCCCAACACACTAGTCATAGGTGACTTGATAGCGAGGCCCACTGATGTCCCACTCACTAGGTTGAATAAGGAGAAAGCAACAGTCAGCTGCTTGAAAGGCACCAGGATCCACCACATAATGCATGTGCTCAGGTCCCTCTACAACAGGTACAAATATGACTCTGTCATTGTACATGTAGGTGTGAATAACCTGAGATGTACCTCCCTGGACTGCAGGAAAAGAGACATGGAGGAGCTCCTGGATTATGTATCCTAGGCGGGTATGACCCTAGCCCTGATCAGCATCCTACCATCACCCAGAATGATACCACAGTACAAGCAGAAAGTGATTAATTTCAACAATTGGCTAAGTTTCTGTGTCATTCTAAGGGGATTCAGTATCTGTCTGCCTGGGATGACATGATTGATAGACCTCAATGCCTTGCCAGAGATTGTCTGCATCTCTTACCCCTGGGCTTACAGATACTGGCCAAGACTCTTGCCACCCCTATAGTGCCTTTTTTAGGTGGTGTTCCAAGGACCGAATTACCACCGTAACAGCTACAAACAAATGCAGTCTGAGAGTCATGCTGTTCAATGCTAGATGTCTAAATCTCAAAATGCACTCACTTGAAGCACTCCTTAAAATGGAGAGCATCGACATTTGTGCTGTAACAGAGACCTGGTTCAAGGCAACAGATAGCACCCCTCCACTATCAGGCTATAACTCATTCCACACCTTTTGGCCCCAGAACTTGGACCAAAGCTCCAAAGGTGGTGGTGTTTCGATATTCATAAAGGATGGACATGCCTCCAGACTAGTAACCCAACATAACACATCTGAGATACTTCAGGTGCAGACAGCGATTCAGGTTGTAGGCTGCTATAGGCCCCCAACCATGTCCCAAGACACACACTCCATGTTCCTAAGCACCCTGGAGAATATTAGGGTCCAGCCTAACACTATCATACTTGGTGACTTCAGCTACCCGTCCATTAACTGGGAAAACTACTCATGTACCAATACACTTGCCCAATGCTTTCTGGAATTCATTAATTCCAATGCTCTGGACCAGCTCAATCTCACCCCCACTAGAGGTAGCAACATCCTTAACCTGGTCATTACTAACATGGGCCTTCGTTGCTCTACACCTATAGTCAACTCCTCCCTGGTTAGATTTGACCAAAAACTAATCATCTTGGAAATACACATCCCTCCCACCCCCCTCCCCCACAAAGGTAACCACCATGAAAAACATCTCCAAAGCTAACCCTGGGCTCCTAAAAACAGAGGTGGCTAACTTCAAAGCACCCATGCAAATGGAGAATAATTGCAAGACTGCCGAATCATACACCAATGCACTGTATGAGCACACACACAAAAGCTTGGATCTCGCCAGTCCCAATAGAGCCAAGATGCTTTCCTCAGAAAAAAAGGAAACCAATCTGGTGGTCCCCTGCCATAAACAAACTCTACAACAGAAAGAGGGAAACTGATGCAGAATTAGGCAAAGTCCCAAGAGTGGAAAAACTCTCTTATCAGCCTGAACAAAAGGTTGAGATCCCTCATGAAATCCTCTAAAGCTAGCTATGAAAACAGAATTGCAGCAGATAGTAAAGACAACCACAAGGCCTTATATAGTTATGTAAAGAATCTCCATGGCAATGCCCAGATTTGCTGTGAGCTACTGCACAACTGTACCTCCTATACTGAGCCAACAGATATTGCCAATATATTGGCCAACAGATTCAGTGGTAGCTTTAACCCCCCCCACATACACACACACACAAAGGACCAATCAGAATACCAGTAGATTGCCAGGCACCCAGTATTACTGCTGCACAGGTTAAAACACTGTCCAAGGCCAAGAATACAGCTTCTGTGGGACCTGATAATATTCCTGGCTGTGTTCTACATGAACTACAGAGTGAATTGGCACCTCACCTGTGTGCCCTGTTCAATCACAGCCTCACCTCAGACTTTGTCCCTATTGAATGGTGCACTGTTACAGTCATCCCTCTTCATAAAGGAGGAGTGACTACAGACCCCGGGAAATATTGTCCCATTAGCCTGATGAATCTGATATGCAAAGCTAGAGAACACATCATCATGGACCTAATAAACAAGCATATAGGGAATTTCCAAACCCTGGATCCTACACAGTTTGGTTTTGTGAAATGTAGATCATGCCTGCTCAACTTGGTCAACTTCTTTGAGTCAGTCACCAGAGCTGTGGATGAAGGCAAGGTTGTTCATATAGCCTACATTGATCTGGCTAAGGCCTTTGATACCATTCCCCACTCAGGAATGATAGAAAAACTCATTAAGCTAGGCATCAACTCCTATATCACTAGTTGGGTTGCAAACTGGCTCACAGATAGAACCCACAGTGTGAAAGTACCCACAGTGTGAAAGTAGCTGACTCCAAGTGAGACTGACGACCAGTCATGAGTGGAGTCCCACAGGATTTGTTCTTGGGTCCTCTCCTGTTTGGTATCTACTTCTCTGAAGTGCAGGCCAACATGAAGGAACTCTGGCTGACAAAGTTTGCAGACAATTGCAAGTTGGGAGCTATTATTAACTCCTCAAATGATGCTGACATCCTACAGAAAGGCCTAAATGAGACCAATGACTGGTGTCAGAACCATGGCCTTAAGCTCAGTATCAAAAAATGTGTCATCATACCCCTTGGGAAAAACCCGGATCCCTTGAATTACCACATTGATTGTAGTCCACTGAACACAGAAGGCATTATAAGAGATCTGGGAACACAGGTTGACAGCAACATCTTTTTTGACCACCACGTTGCCACTGTGGTCAGAAAGTCCTTCTATGTGGCACATCTCATCATTAAGGGTTTTGCATCCAGGAAGAAAGAGGTCATTGTCTCCATCTACTTTTCCCTCATTAGGCCAATCATTGAGTACAATGCCCCATTTGGCATGTACCTCACTAGACACCTGCAACAACTGGAGAGACCACAAAAGTACCTCACAAAGAGGATCCTGGGCCTTAAACACTTTTCCTATATGGACAGACTCAAAAAACTCCAACTATTCTCTGTCTCATATTGCCTACTTAGAGGTGATCTCTGCTTGACTTTAAAAGCCATGTCTGACCCAGTTCTGTTAGAAATGCGACATCTAAAGAAATCCCAATCCCTCCGGACCACATGCTTCAGAGACTTCAACCTCATTACCACAATCAACAGAACATGATAGAGGGACAGGTTCATAACCCAGAGACTGACCATGCTATGGAATAGACTTCCCATAAAGTAGAAGACCTCACTGGCCCTCTTCAAGAGAAATCTTGATGAGTGGATGGGAAATAAAAAATTCACTCCATTAATCACTCCAGTGGCTCTATTCGACAGAGGCACTAGGAACTAAGGTTGGGAGGCACGATGCCAGGGTAATCCTCTGGGCTAGGCTTGTAAAGGCTCTAGGGCCATTAGCCTAGTACACAACTATGATGAACTTATGAACCTATATATATATATATATATATATATATATATATATATATATATATATATATATACAGATAGATAGAAAGATAGATAGAAAGATACACACATATATAGACATACATATGCATGTACATGTTTTATTTTATTTTACATTTGTTTACTGAGGTAGTATACTAATCACAACTAACCATTTGCAGGAAATGCTTGGGTGTAATAATTTACAAAGAAAAAAAGTGGAACAGAGGGACAGTAAGCTGTACATATCAAATCAGAAAGGAACAGTATATAACAAACTACACAGTAGTAATTAATATATGCAGCAATAATTTTGAAAGAAATACACAGTTTACAAACGTATATGATTATATTTCAGATTTAAATCACAGTGGAAATGCTGTGGTGTAATGAGAATCAGGGCAAAGGGTAGGGGAGGTTGGGGGAGTGTTAGTAGTTTAGACATTGTAAGGACAGTGGATGAGAGGTGATTGGGTGATGTAGCCTGCTGTGTGGCAAGTACAGTTTGATATGATGTGAAGGAATTTTTTTAAATTTAGCTCTCAATGTATGGAAGCAGGATTTTGGTTATTTTAAGTGTCAATGTAGTCCCACAGTTAAGGAAGAAGGATGCAGAAATAGAAGTTGAAGCAGGGCTGCCTGATTTATGGGGGTTGGAGAAGGGTGCTGTTTGGGAAAGGTGTCTGTGGATATAGTGTGTGTTTGGTATAACATTTGGCAACTAGTGGTGGGAATGAGGCTGAAGTAGTCTGATGATGAGAGAGTCAAGTGGCTCGTCTACTCTGTGATGTGCTGGGGGGCATCTGGCTTTTTTGTAGGTGAAACAGTGGTGGCCATGAGACGAGATGTTAGTGATGAAACAGCACATTTTTTTTTGTTAGTCTGTAGTGTGGAGGAGTTTTTCTTTGTGGCTGTGGGCATTATGAATATTCCACATTTGAGATAGGCCAAACAAACTCCTTTGCCTATAACTTCTCAGGTTAGTTGGATAGGTAGGATGAGATTTTCCTAGACCAGAAGACAGGAGAAGTCAGTTAAGTTTTGCCTTTGATTTGTCAATATGAGCATGGGATGTTAGGGACTGGTCTTGCCATAAAATGAGGTATTTGAAGGAATTGACTGTTTCATCTTGTCTTTCTTTGGTATTTTTTAAGAGCGTATGGTACCAGTCCAAGCTTCTGTATCTGTCCACAGTAGGGAGATTTCATATAATCACAGCAGTGATATCCAATTACTATAGATCACTGGTCATTGAAATGTATATGGCTAATACACGGAGATGATGATCATGGTTAAGTGGGCATAAGAAACTTTTTCTTTTCCTTCACTGTTGGATGATTTGGATGTTAATATATTTAGGGATGTGAGGAGTCAGAGGGGTTCTTCTTTACAAAACACTTTCTTCTGCATTTACTTTGTTTATTTTGTTCTGTACTGATCTGCAGTAGGACAGCAGAACAGTAAATAAGAATATTTTTACGTATATTTACTATTCTACTATCTCAGAGTTAAGGAATTTGGGGACTAATTTTGTAGAGTGTGATTCATGTATCAGTGGGTAGGGTGCAATGGTGAATGATGCAGTTATGCGATATGCTGTGTCTGCAAATAAGTGGCAAGTGTGTGTTTGTATGTGCATATGTGTGTGTGCACATGCACGTGTGTGTGTATGTCTGTGTGTGTGAGTGTGTGTGTGTGTGTGTGTGTGTGTGTGTGTGCGTGTGTGTGTGTGTGTGTGTGTGTGTGTCTGAGTTTGTGTGTCTGTAAACTGCTATGGAGTATGTGGAGCTGCATTTTGGAGGATCTACATCTGCCCTGAGTGGAGGTGGGTCATATCTGTACTGATCTGCAGTAGGACAGCAGAACAGTAAATAAGAATATTTTTACGTATATTTACTATTCTACTATCTCAGAGTTAAGGAATGTGGGGACTAACTTTGTAGAGTGTGATTCATGTATCAGTGGGTAGGGTGCAATGGTGAATGATGCAGTTATGCGATATGCTGTGTCTGCAAATAAGTGGCAAGTGTGTGTTTGTATGTGCATATGTGTGCATGCACATGCACATGTGTGTGTATGTGTGTGTGTGTGAATGTGTGTGTGTGTGTGTGTGTGTGTGTGTGTGTGTGTGTGTGTGTGTGTGTGTGTGTGTGTGTGTGTGTGTGTCTGAGTCTGTGTGTTTGTAAACTGCTATGGAGTATGTGGAGCTGCATTTCAGAGGATCTACATCTGCCCTGAGTGGAGGTGGGTCATATCTTCCTTCTTATAAAAGGGAGAGTTAGAAAGAGAGATAGACAGAGGGAGAGAAACACAGTCAGACAGAGAGATATGTGCCTCTATGGCTAAAAGAAGAACTGTGGAGAAATACACAGGCTTAGGGCTCTCAATGAGACTGGGTACCATAGATGTTGTTCTCTCTAGTGTGACAGGAATTCAACCTCGAGTTAAGACTCTTGATGAGCTAGTACAGTGAGAGAGAGGTAGCAAGTGAGAGGGACACTTGCCATATGTGAAGAAGAGTTGAACTGTGAGATGTATACCTGAGATGATTTTTTTGTCACTTAATTGAAGCGAGACTACCTTATCTAATGTGGTTGGAATGATGACACTGTAAATAATGCATACACTGCATACATTCACTGTAAATAATTTGCACTGAAACTGCTCAGTGGGTCTCCAGTGTTTTTGCTAAACACTACTGTGGTAATTATTAAGTGGGAAGTCTGGTGTGACAATACCAAACTTCACTATGATTTGCTCCTTATATCACAGACTATAAGTACAGATCTGCTGTGAGCTATTTCTCCCATCTAAAGAAAGAGGTCTAACTGTGTTTGGTATGAGGAATTGCTACTTCTTTTTTTAGCACACTGTGATTTTTGTTGTTATTATGATTACTATTATTATTCATAATTTGACTAATTGAGCATGCTTCTGAGGTAATGTGAGTCTAATAAGAATGAAATTCAGAATATTTTAAAAAGTATGAATTCTTAGTTTAATTTGGAACAGAGTGAGAGGTTTCTCTCCTGCGACACAAAAGATAAGGAACACAGAGAAGCTGACCTCTCAGAGACAAAAAGCAAATGCAATTACTAGTCAAGCTAAGTTTAAAAATATGTATACTGTGAAAAGTAGCTTACTAAATTTTAAAAGTAGAACTTAACTATGAACTATAAAGCACTGTCATATCATGTTACCTATGACTGGGAGAAAAGTTTGCAAATTCTCCCAGTGAATGCAATGCGTGGAAAAACAGTCTGTTTAAAAAGTGAAGCTGTAATTGAGATACAGACTGCTGGAAAAAAACTTTATGGCAATACAAAGTATATGTTCAGTTATAAGCACGTAAAATATATTGCACTGGCTTTTCTGAGAGAATAACCAAGCATTATACTGTATTTATCTGGGATTGAGGAAAAGTCTAGTCCTTTCTTTTTCTGTTTGAGAGCAACATTAGAGAACTAGGCATAGCTCCTCGTGGTCCCCTGCAGAGTTCCTAAGCCAGCAGAGAGCAGAAAAAGCAACTTTCTTGATCATAAGTATTTTTTAAACTTTTTAGTTTGCATTTTTCGATCTTTTGAGCTTTTCGACTACTGTTTGTGCCTATATTACTGTTTTATTACCTTATTTTCCTGTTTTTGTGAGCTTATATTGTTGATTGCACTTGTGGGCTAAAGTATTGCTTAAAAGTAACAAACAGGCTAATACACTCAAGTGTACCAGCCTTTGATAGCAATTTAGTCGAAAACAAAGCATTTACTGCATTTTTTCTGTCTGTTTGCAAAAAACAAAAACAAAAAATATTTCTCCTTTCCTAAACTTTCCTAGTTAGTTGTTCCAGTGATCAGATTTTGCTGATCCCTGGGCTTTGTATTTGGTTTCTGTGTTCCTCCATTTTCTTGTGTGGCCAGAGGTAGTTTCTTTACTCACCAGTGGGAGTGGGGAGTACTGAGCTGCTTGTTTGTCCTCAGAGGAGTGGTTAGAAGCAGCAACTAGTAATTTTCGGCCATTTTTGGTCATTTCCTTTTTTTTCCAGCCCCCTGCTATAAAGCACGCTTTGGCAGGCTTTTCTGGCATTAGAGAACTAGGCATAGCTCCTCGTGGTCCCCTGCAGAGTTCCTAAGCCAGCAGAGAGCAGAAAAAGCAACTTTCTTGATCATAAGTATATTTTAAACTTTTTAGTTTGCATTTTTCGATCTTTTGAGCTTTTCGACTACTGTTTGTGCCTATATTACTGTTTTATTACCTTATTTTCCAGTTTTTGTGAGCTTATATTGTTGATTGCACTTGTGGGCTAAAGTATTGCTTAAAGTAACAAACAGGCTAATACACTCAAGTGTACCAGCCTTTGATAGCAATTTAGTCAAAACAAAGCATTTACTGCATTTTTTCTCTGTTTGCAAAAACAAAAAACAAAAAATATTTCTCCTTTCCTAAACTTTCCTAGCTAGTTGTTCCAGTGATCAGATTTTGCTGATCCCTGGGCTTTGTATTTGGTTTCTGTGTTCCTCCATTTTCTTGTGTGGCCAGAGGTAGTTTCTTTGCTCACCAGTGGGAGTGGGGAGTACTGAGCTGCTTGTTTGTCCTCAGAGGAGTGGTTAGAAGCAGCAACTAGTAATTCGTCAGCCATTTTGGGTCATTTCCTGTTTCTTCCAGCCCCCTGCTATAAAGCACGCTTTGGCAGGCTTTTCTGGCATTAGAGAACTAGGCAACTATGCATAGCTCCTCGTGGTCCCCTGCAGAGTTCCTAAGCCAGCAGAGAGCAGAAAAAGCAACTTTCTTGATCATAAGTATTTTTTAAACTTTTTAGTTTGCATTTTTCGATCTTTTGAGCTTTTCGACTAGTGTTTGTGCCTATATTACTGTTTTATTACCTTATTTTCCTGTTTTTGTGAGCTTATATTGTTGATTGCACTTGTAGGCTAAAGTATTGCTTGTGTAACAAACAGGCTAATACACTCAAGTGTACCAGCCTTTGATAGCAATTTAGTCAAAAACAAAGCATTTACTGCATTTTTTTCTGTCTGTTTGCAAAAAAAAAAAAAAAAATATTTCTCCTTTCCTAAACTTTCCTAGCTAGTTGTTCCAGTGATCAGATTTTGCTGATCCCTGGGCTTTGTATTTGGTTTCTGTGTTCCTCCATTTTCTTGTGTGGCCAGAGGTAGTTTCTTTGCTCACCAGTGGGAGTGGGGAGTACTGAGCTGCTTGTTTGTCCTCAGAGGAGTGGTTAGAAGCAGCAACTAGTAATTCGTCGGCCATTTTGGGTCATTTCCTGTTTTTCCAGCCCCCTGCTATAAAGCACGCTTTGGCAGGCTTTTCTGGCATTAGAGAACTAGGCATAGCTCCTCGTGGTCCCCTGCAGAGTTCCTAAGCCAGCAGAGAGCAGAAAAAGCAACTTTCTTGATCATAAGTATTTTTTAAACTTTTCAGTTTGCATTTTTCGATCTTTTGAGCTTTTCGACTACTGTTTGTGCATATATTACTGTTTTATTACTGTGTTTTCCTGTTTTTGTGAGCTTATATTGTTGATTGCACTTGTGGGCTAAAGTATTGCTTAAAAGTAACAAACAGGCTAATACACTCAAGTGTACCAGCCTTTGATAGCAATTTAGTCGAAAACAAAGCATTTACTGCATTTTTTTCTGTCTGTTTGCAAAAAAAAAAAACAAAAAAATATTTCTCCTTTCCTAAACTTTCCTAGCTAGTTGCTCCAGTGATCAGATTTTGCTGATCCCTGGGCTTTGTATTTGGTTTCTGTGTTCCTCCATTTTCTTGTGTGGCCAGAGGTAGTTTCTTTACTCACCAGTGGGAGTGGGGAGTACTGAGCTGCTTGTTTGTCCTCAGAGGAGTGGTTAGAAGCAGCAACTAGTAATTCGTCGGCCATTTTGGGTCATTTCCTGTTTTTCCAGCCCCTGCTATAAAGCACGCTTTGGCAGGCTTTTCTGGCATTAGAGAACTAGGCATAGCTCCTCGTGGTCCCCTGCAGAGTTCCTAAGCCAGCAGAGAGCAGAAAAAGCAACTTTCTTGATCATAAGTATATTTTAAACTTTTTAGTTTGCATTTTTCGATCTTTTGAGCTTTTCGACTACTGTTTGTGCCTATATTACTGTTTTATTACCTTATTTTCCAGTTTTTGTGAGCTTATATTGTTGATTGCACTTGTGGGCTAAAGTATTGCTTAAAAGTAACAAACAGGCTAATACACTCAAGTGTACCAGCCTTTGATAGCAATTTAGTCAAAAACAAAGCATTTACTGCATTTTTTCTGCCTGTTTGCAAAAAAAAAAACAAAAAAATATTTCTCCTTTCCTAAACTTTCCTAGCTAGTTGTTCCAGTGATCAGATTTTGCTGATCCCTGGGCTTTGTATTTGGTTTCTGTGTTCCTCCATTTTCTTGTGTGGCCAGAGGTAGTTTCTTTGCTCACCAGTGGGAGTGGGGAGTACTGAGCTGCTTGTTTGTCCTCAGAGGAGTGGTTAGAAGCAGCAACTAGTAATTCGTCGGCCATTTTGGGTCATTTCCTGTTTTTCCAGCCCCCTGCTATAAAGCACGCTTTGGCAGGCTTTTCTGGCATTAGAGAACTAGGCAACTAGGCATAGCTCCTCGTGGTCCCCTGCAGAGTTCCTAAGCCAGCAGAGAGCAGAAAAAGCAACTTTCTTGATCATAAGTATTTTTTAAACTTTTTAGTTTGCATTTTTCGATCTTTTGAGCTTTTCGACTACTGTTTGTGCCTATATTACTGTTTTATTACCTTATTTTCCTGTTTTTGTGAGCTTATATTGTTGATTGCACTTGTGGGCTAAAGTATTGCTTAAAAGTAACAAACAGGCTAATACACTCAAGTGTACCAGCCTTTGATAGCAATTTAGTCAAAAACAAAGCATTTACTGCATTTTTTCTGTCTGTTTGCAAAAACAACAAAAACCAAAAAATATTTCTCCTTTCCTAAACTTTCCTAGCTAGTTGTTGTTCCAGTGATCAGATTTTGCTGATCCCTGGGCTTTGTATTTGGTTTCTGTGTTCCTCCATTTTCTTGTGTGGCCAGAGGTAGTTTCTTTGCTCACCAGTGGGAGTGGGGAGTACTGAGCTGCTTGTTTGTCCTCAGAGGAGTGGTTAGAAGCAGCAACTAGTAATTCGTCGGCCATTTTGGGTCATTTCCTGTTTTTTCCAGCCCCCTGCTATAAAGCACGCTTTGGCAGGCTTTTCTGGCATTAGAGAACTAGGCATAGCTCCTCGTGGTCCCCTGCAGAGTTCCTAAGCTGGCAGAGAGCAGAAAAAGCAACTTTCTTGATCATAAGTATTTTTTAAACTTTTCAGTTTGCATTTTTCGATCTTTTGAGCTTTTCGACTACTGTTTGTGCCTATATTACTGTTTTATTACTGTGTTTTCCTGTTTTTGTGAGCTTATACGTTTTGGGCCTTT
>NC_056735.1:426449038-426526538 GCF_019279795.1 Protopterus annectens
ACCACCCTAGAACAAAACAAAGAAAAAACTAAGGGTAATGCTGCTCAATGCCAGAAGTCTCAACCTCAAGATGCACGCACTCGAGGCCCTTCTCAGTATGGAGAACATCGATGTCTGTGCTGTGACAGAAACCTGGTTCAAGGCTCCTGAGAGCACCCCAGCACTATCAGGTTTTACCTCATATCATGCGTTCTGGCCCCAAAACCTGGACAATACCAAGAAAGGAGGAGGGGTATCCATATTCATCAAGGACACCCACACCTCAAGATTGGTGGCATCGCACGATGCATCGGAAACCATCCAGGTGCAATTAACCATAGGCAAGACTGCTCTGCAATTTGTAGCATGTTACAGGCCACCCTCAAACTCAGGAACCTCATATGGCCTTCCTGAAAACACTGGAGGGGATAAATGTATCTCCAAACACCATCATACTAGGTGACTTCAACTACCCTAATATAGACTGGGAACACTACTCAAGCCCAAACACTCTAGCCCAAAAGTTCCTGGAATTCATAAACTCAAATGCCATGGAACAACTAGTCACCATCCCCACAAGAGGAGAAAACATACTTGATCTCATCATCACGAACATGGGAGCACAATGTTCAACGCCGGAAGTATACCCCTCACTGGTGAGATCTGATCACAAGCTAATCTCGCTGGAGGTCCTCATCCTGCCCCCACCCGAAATGAAAAAGACCACAGTAAAGAACTTCTCGAAAGCCGACTTCACACTTCTAAAGACTAGTGTGGTCTCCTTTAAGGCCCTTGAGCCGGCGGTTAACATTACTCAAACTGCTGAATCACTTACAAATGCCTTCTACCAGCACCTGCAGGGCTGCATGGATCAGGCAATCCCAAGCAAAACAAAGACTCTTTGTACCAAAGGCAAGCGTCCAGTCTGGTGGACCCCAGCCATAAACAAACTCTACAACAAAAGGAGAAAGCTACTACAAGATAGAGCAAAATCCTTAAAAGGTAAGACACCGCTGATCACTATAAGTAAAAGCTAAGAGCTCTCATAAAATCATCCAAAGCTAATTTTGAGAAAAAATAGCTAAGGACTCTAAAGACAACCATAAGGCATTCTTTAGCTATGTCAGAAACCTAGGAGGAAACTCCCAGATATGCTCAGAATTAGTTCAAAATGATGTGAAGATTACTGATCCTACAGACATTGCCAACATACTGGCTGAAAGGTTCAGTGCAAACTCCCCCCCCTAAAGGAGAGATAACTATACCAAATGATTGTAGCCCCCCAAACATCTCTAATGCCCAGGTGAGAATTGCTCTCTCCAAGGCAAAGAACACAGCATCCATGGGACCTGATGGTGTCCCCGGCTGTGTGCTCCATGAACTCAACGAGGAATTAAACCCACAGTTAGGACAGCTGTTTAATCTTAGTCTCACCTCCGGATACGTACCCAGGGAGTGGCACACAGTGACTGTGGTCCCACTCCACAAAGGCGGTGCCTCCACCGACCTGGAAATTACCGTCCCATTAGCTTGACAAGCCTTATCTGCAAAGCCATGGAGATGATCATAATGGATCTCATAAATAAAGACATAGGGAACTTGCAGACTTTGGATCCAACCCAGTTTGGCTTTGTCAAAGGCAGATCATGCCTTCTAAACTTGGTTGACTTTTTCGAAACAGTCACCAAGGCCATTGACGAGGGAAAGGCAGTCCATACAGCCTACCTAGACCTGCCGAAGGCTTTTGATACAATACCTCACTCGGGTATCATTGAAAAACTCATCAGCTTAAATGTAAACCCATACATTACAAGATGGGTTGCAAACTGGCTGAGTGACAGAACCCACAGGGTCAGAGTTGCTGGCACCATGTCAGACTCAAAGCCTGTCACAAGTGGTGTCCCACAGGGCTCAGTCCTGGGCCCACTCTTGTTTGGCATCTACTTTTCTGAAGTACAAGCAAACACAGGAGGGTTATGGCTCACAAAGTTTGCAGATGACTGCAAACTGGGCGCCGTAGTTGAAAACACATCCGACACAGATATCCTTCAGAAGGGTCTCACAGAAATGGATAACTGGTGCCAGAGCCATGGCCTAAAGTTAAATGCCAAGAAATGCATAGTCATACCCTTCGGGAAAAATAAGGTTACCCCTAGCTACCATATAGGTGGCAATCCCCTGAACACAGAAGAAGTTATTAGGGACTAGCCTTTCATTTGACACTCATATTGCTAAAGTAGTTAGGAAGACCTTCTACATTGCCCACCTTATCATGAAGGGATTCACATCTAGATCAAGGGAAGTCATAGTCTCCCTATACTCATCACTCATCAGACCAATGATCGAGTACAATGCCCCATTCGGAATGTATCTGACCCGACACTTGCAGCAGCTGGAGAGGCCACAAAAGTTCCTCACCAAAAGGATAAAGGGTCTCAAAAATCTGTCCTATGCTGCCCGACTGAAAGAACTCCAGTTATATTCAGTTGCTTACCGCTTGCTCAGAGGTGACCTATGCCTGACATACAAGGCCATGTCAAACCCAGATTTGATGAACATGCTTCATCTCAAAAAATCTAGATCCCTCAGAGCCACAAGGGCGGGAGACTTGAACCTCGACACGGTTATTAATAGGACGTGCTGGAGGGATAGATTCATCACCCAAAGACTCCCTATGCTGTGGAACAAAATCCCGGTTTATGTGAGGCAGAGCACCTCGCTGGCCTTGTTCAAGAGGAATCTTGACCAATGGATGGGAGATCGCAGATACACCCCAGGGGTTACCTCAGTGTCACTGCTCGACAGAGGCACAGCAAAATAATGGGCATAGTTTCTCCAAACTAAAGGAGTGGCATAAGCCACAAAACTATGGGCTAGGCTTATAAATGCCCTCGGGCAGATAGCCTAGTATGAACCTATGAACCTATGAACCTATGAACAAGTGAGGCAGTCTTGAAGTGTGTGTACCAAGAAATGCTGACTACACTGCATGCTTTAACTGCAGTCTAAATATAAAGCCTTGGCAATGTATAAAGTGCTACTGAAGCTAATGGCATTTTTTTCTGAAGCAGTTCAGAAGTACTAATAAAGCTGGCCTACTTGTGTCGGTATTTCTAAAAAGTTCAAAGGTACTGCCGCACAGAAGTAAACATAGTAATATTTTTGACTGCACTGGCTGCTTATGAATTTCTGCTGTGAAAGTTTTGAGGCATGTAAATGTATTGGAAAGAAGGAACCCAAATGAGTGGTGACTTTTTCTGTGAAAGAGAACTTTCATTGTTGATGACATTGCAACACACTCAATAAAATCTTAACCATATGGTCAAACTCAGAGTATGTTGTATAGCAGCAATGAAAAATATCACTATGTATATGAAGCACACATTTCTTGTGTTAATAGCTAGGTGTTTAAATCAATGAAAACCACTATCTGCAATTATTTCCAAGGAGAACTATACTGTTTTAGTAAAAACTGCTGAAAACTTTGTGTGTACAAGCTCTTCTGAGGTGCTGCCTCAGGCAAAGTGCATACAGTGTTGAATCTTACTAATTGCAGTATTTGACAAAAATGTATAATTTTGTATAGAACTGAATTTCGCTAGTTGCTGCCAGTGATAAAGTGACTAATTAAACAAAGAACTGAATTATGTTGTGCGGTCCCTAACCAATGTTAAGAAGCTGCAATAAGATGCATACAGATACTACTGCTCTACTTTGGATGTTGTCTGAACAGTACTGAGAATTATGAGGTAAAATATATGAGACACCTAGGGTAGTAAACTGTTAACAATAAAGAATAGGTACAGATACAAAAATATTTGTCCTTTGTCTTTATAGAGGTTTTTCCTGCAATAAAAGTGGGCCTTTGTACCAGTTAAACGGTACTATAGAAAAAGAGGTCCTGCAATGTTGTTATATTAAAAGACTTGTAATAAATGCTAGGCAAAATAAAATTGCTTTACAAAAACACTACTGTCATTTTATGAAACTAAAGTTGATAGAATGTGCTTAAGTGTGTGTGTGTGTGTGTGTGTGTGTGTGTGTGTGTGTGTGTGTGTGTGTGTGTGTGTGTGTGTGTGTGTGTGTTTGTGTAGGTGTGTGTGTTTGAGGCAAGAAGTACATTTTCATTTTGAATGTAAACCCCCTGACAGTGAAAAAGGGGTTCACTACTGCATGGTACATAAAAAGAAAATTGTGTATCAATATTGTAAACTGATCATGAGTTGCCTGCAGTGTGAATGATGGACAAATGAAGTAATAACTAAAGCAATGCTTGTGCTGCTATCATGTAAGAAAATCAAAACTGTACTGATTTACAGCCATATTGTTTAACCAAAGAAAGTTGCTTTGTTCAACTAAGTCTGGTGCAACAGAATGGAGCTCTTTTATAATTTTATATAGAACTGAATTTTGCTAGTTGCTGTCAGTGATAAAGTGAATAATTGTACAAAGAGCTGAAATGTGTTGTGCAGTCCCCAGGTAGAGTTAAAAAGCTGTAATAAGATAAGCAGGAGCAAATATACAAAGTGAAAACTTTGCTGGCAATAATGATTCTGGCTCTGATTCTAAGAGAACTGGAATAGGTGATGCGGGCACAGCTTGTGTTTCAACTCATAAAATTATTAGATAGAATAATGTCGCTTACAGAAAGCATACTGGTGCAACAAAGTATTAATCAGCAAGAAAAAAATACATAAAATGATCTCTCAATGCTGTATACCTCTATAAGACAACTTAAAAAAAATAAATGAGAGTGTAGATATGTTAAGACAGATGTCTTCATGCAGAAAAAATAAAGTGGGATGGATGGGTTCTACTCCTGAAAACTATAATTAGAGAATTGTACAAGGTTGTAGGCTGTCTTTGACCAACAGAAGATATAAAGCTAGAGTTTCAAACAGCCTGAGGTAATGGACTCCTGGAATTATTATTGAACTATAGTCGTAAAACAGGCTTTGTGCCATGTGAATAGAGGACAGCAACAGTCACACTTAAGGGAGGACATTCTATAGATCCTGGAAACTACAGGCCCATTGGTCTGACTAGTCTTATTTGCAAAGCAATGCAGAGAATAATCATGGAAATTATCAACAAGGACATAGGAGACCTCCAGACAGCGAATCCATCCCAGTTTGGCTTTGAAAACTTCACTAAGGAAATGGATGAGGGAAAATGGTGCATACTCTAAACCTAGATTTGGCTAAAGTTTTTGATACAATACCCACTTCAGACATTGTCAATGTGACGAAAGGAGATACTGCCAACCCAGCTAGCTGGAATTTTGTAAATAATTGTATGTCATTTGTGAATATAAACATGATTTATATAGAAATGTGACAAAGGGAGATACTGCCAGCCCAGTTATCTAGAATTTTGTAAATGGTTATGTGTCATTTGTGAATGTCAACATGCTTAATGTAAGATACTTGTGTTACAAATGTATTAGAACTGTATGTCATGTATATATCAAGCTGGATTTGTACAAACGTGTGTTGAAAAGGTATTTTATTAAGTAGTCAGCTTAAAAATGGATCCACAGTGTGCCCTGCTGGAAGAAAAAAGAAATGCACATACACTATTGTAACTGTTTAAATGCATATATTTTAAAAGAGGAAACTGGAATACAGAAGGTTAACTTTCAAAAATTTAGAAAAATAACTGAAATTAAATTACTTTATGGGTAGGCCATAAAAAAGATGTTATCTTTCAGTTTCAATGCAACAGCAGACACAACGTGCTGAGGAGTTTTCTGTATTATCTTGGAAGTGTTTTATTGTTTTATGACTTCTAGGATCTGCAAAGATCTGAGGAAAAGCCCTTGTCTATGTATTTTCACAGGAGGATGCTAAATACTGCTAGCTTTAAGCAGTGGGGATTTTACCTGGGATAGAGTCAGATGACAAGAAATGACATCATTCTGCAAGCTATCCCAGCAGTAATATTTGAGATATTCATTTAAGAACTCTCTGTGAGAGCGAGCATTCTGTAGTCTGTCTTGGACCTGAACAAAGGATCCATTCACCACACATCTGCCTTGCTGCTCTAATTAAGTAAGTTTCTAGGTTATTGTAATTCTCTTAGATATAGTCAGGAATATAGCAAAGCTTAATTTAGATGTTTTTCTTTATTTATTTGAGACTGGCCTGCAATGTTGTTTTAAATATTTCCTGTGATTTTTGCACTCTGCTCTCACTGTAAATATATACTATTTTCTTGTTCTTTTAATATTTATTATTAAATATATATTCAAACATTTATTTGTGGCTGATCTGTCTAGAGGTATTTAAGTTCTGAGAGTACTTGCATATTTATTTGACGACACTGTGTGGGCCACTCCAAATAGCCTTGCTCTTGGTCAAACTACCATTTGTATTGATAGTAATGTTACACAGTAAGATTGGGCACCCTTTGTTAAGGGCCTTAAAGTAGCTGATAAGGGGTTCTGGTGGCAGTGATAACTACCTTATAGTCTGGGCAGAAGGGGGTATAGCTAGGAATCCTGTTCAGGCTTTTCCCAGGTGTGTGTGTGTGTGTGTGTGTGTGTGTGTGTGTGTGTGTGTGTGTGTGTGTGTGTGTCCAACTAAATTTATTTACAGTGAATTTAGCCAATGAATCCTATTTACAGTGACACCATACCTTTATACAGTGTACTCACAATTCTTCTTCTTCCAGCTTTTCCCTGGTTAAGGATCACCACAGCAGATCACCTGTCTGCTCATGACTGGCAGTGGAGTTTTAAAGGGTCGAGTTTCCAGCCTGGCACCCAACCTTCCACAGAAGACACACACACATGCACTCACGCCTAGGGCCAGTTTAGAGTGTCCAATACACCTACAGCATGTCTTTGGGATGTGGGAGGAAACCAGAGCACCCGGAGGAAACCCACACAATCACAGAGAGGACATGCAGACTCTGCACAGAAGGCACCCCAGCAGAGGATTGAACCGAAGAACCTCTTGCTGTGAGGTGGCAATGCTAACCGCTGCACCACCACGGCCACCCCACAGTGTGCTCACAATTCATTTAACTAGTAACTTAACAAACTCACTAGCCAAACATATTAGTGAGTATGGTCCAACACATAGTTTTATACTAACTGTGCTTCAGAAAACAATCAGGGGAGGTGATATTAATAACAAATTGGAGTTGAAAGAATATGAATGGATTACACTCTTACAAGCAGATATTTTGCCTGGTGTTAACAAAATAATTACACTCAAACCAGTCCTAAAAGATAGGATGTTATGTTTAAGGTAGAACAGTTATTTTGTTCTGCCTTTAATAAATTCATTTTTAATTGTTCATTTATATGTTTAATTGGAAACTTGTTTTTATTGGCTGTGTTTTATTGAATGATTGCTATTTGATTGGTATTTAAGTAACTCAATGAGTCTGCTTTTTATCTTGCACTGAAGAAGGAATGTTGTACCTGAAAGCTTTGCTTTACCAATAAATGTTTTAGTTGTATCAGTTTGTTTTTTGCTGCTACTTAAGAGATTAAGACAGATAAATAAACCAATTAAATGGGAAAAAGGAGTCAGTGCATTTTGAATAAGGTATATTAAATGATCACAGCATTAAGGAAGCTGGCCTTACACTGATAGTAAACAGTTTACTTACATTAGTGACATGCAGTGGTCTAGTTCCCTTTTACTTACAACTTAGTGATTTTGAAATATAATGTAAACATCAGAACTTCTATAAGCCAGAGCAAAAACTCTTGGTGAGCTTGTACATACAAAGAAGCTTACCTCTTGTAAAGATGAGCTGAACTTCAGAACTGAAATCCATCCTTTGGTTGGATTTAACCAAGGCCCCATCTGCCTGAGTTGGTGGTAATTCAGATGGACGTAAAAGATCTCACTACACTTAAAGAATAAGGAAAGTTCTGTGGTGCCCTGGCCAAAGTTCCTGTAGTAATTATGAATACCACCTTTGGTCTCCCCTGAAACGAGGTGATTGGCCTATTGGAACTAAATCGGTCAACAAAGTATGAATTAAAATAAACAAAATTTGATATTATTCATTTTTACACATGCACATACTGTTTTCTACACATCTGATTTACATGTTATATGCTATAGAATAACCAAATTGTACACTGTACACCATTTTTGTTAGAGATGATCTATACAAAAACTAATAACATTTGATATTGTTATTATGCTATCTTGGTCAAGGTGGTGCCTAAAAAGGGACCTCAGACCAGAGTACCTATCCAGTCAGCAAATTTTTTTTGTTATAAAAGTTAGGTCTGCAAACTTATTGTTTCTTTTTTTTTCCTTCTACAGGTTTGGAGACTACTTGAAGCTTTGTCAAAAGTAATTAATCAGTAGACTGAGGACGCAGTCAATTTTAATTCCAGTTGTTGATCAGTGCTGGCAATTAGAAACTTGACCATTTTATAAATAGCTTATAAATAGGCATGTACTTTCAAAACTCTCTATATGGCTGGTATTGAAAACTTAATGAAAGGTCTAACCATGTAGCAAGATGCTTAGAATGGTGTACTTGAGCTACAACTACCACATCTGGGTCAATTGTTTTCATGGATGGTGCAAAACCATGTTTTACTGGGTTCAAAAAGGGAATCTGAGTTTTTTTTTTTTTGCAGTATTGTCTTACAATGTTTGTTGTCAAATCAGCCTGAGATCTTGTGAAAATTTAACTTCTGGCACTTCTGTTTGGCAAAATCATCTTTGCATTATCCATGCAGATAAGGTTGCCCATGCAGTTATCTATACAGATAGGGTCCTTCAGTCCCTTTCCAGCTAAATTAAGATAATAAATAAAAACTGAGAAAAATAGGGAAACCAGACTTCTGGGGAGATCCTGAAAGGAAATTCCCTACATAATTTGGTTGAAATATACTTTACAGGTACTACCAAACAGGTAGATATTTACCATGCTTTAGAGTTTGGTACCGAAGAATAATCATATGTTGCTTTGAGATAAAAAGAATAAGATAGCTAGCTCAAAAGCTCTCTTGAAGAGAACGGCAATGTAGCTGAAAGACAACCTTTGCTTGGTTCTGTTTAAATGTGCACCCTGATTGAAGGGGTTGCTATAAATATGTTGCTCTCCTTTCTGGAGTACTGTTGCACAGGTGATAAAATTACATACTTTGATATAAATGTATAAACACATATATTTGAGATAATTTATTCATATATTCTTCCTAGGTCTGGAAACACAGAACATGGTCTGTAGTCTTCAGGTCATTTAGAGCTTTTGTTTGCTTGTTTGCTTTAGCAAGGGAAAATGTAGCATTATTCCAAACAAATAATATAATTCCATTTGAGATGAAAAGATTAGAAATAAATACACAATGGCGAAAGGTTATTCTTTCACAGTCAGAAAAAGGCAAAGACTGATACTGCTCCGTGCTGTAGAGGGATAATTCCTAGACTACATTCTACTGCATCCCACCATTGGAGTTGGGAACATAAGAATTATATATTAATATAAACCAGATGTGGTTAAGGATAACATTGCAAGAATAAACATCAACTTTTGGAGAATCAGTGAACTAAGTTGAACTGGAATGGATCATTTATATATTAGATAATCATCGCTCAGGCCCCTGCCTGTAAATGTTTCATCTGCCAACCCCTGCTTATACTTATCAAGGGTATCAGAACTTGTCAGAGATTGGGATGCATGGCTAGGCCTAAAAGGCCCTTGTGGTAATTAGCCTAGCAAACACCAATGAACCTATGAATCAGATTTTCTAACGTGATTAAGACTCTTTCAGAAGAAATGGAGTAATCCTCTTAGTTAATAAAAGAATGACAAAAGCAGTGCTTAGTTATAACTCAAAAAATGTTCAAATTATTTCAATCAGACTACAATATTGAAATTACAAAACACAACTCAGCCCAGCAAAAGTCTTCACTGTGTAATACCTTAACACTCCTGTAGTGGAAACCTATGGCATATATGCATATGACTGTTTCTGGACCTACAGATGTTTCAGTTTTATGGCTTCTGAATGTCCATGACTTTTTACTTTTATACATTTTTACTGGCATATTCAGTCCATAGTTTAATATGTGTATAGGTGTTTATTAGGCTAATGACCAGAAAGGCCTTTTTAAGCCTATCTATGCATCCCAAATCTCTTACAAATTCTGGTATCCTTCATAAGTGCAAGCAGAGGCTTGGAAGCTGAAATATTTATAGGCTATCTGGGTCCATTAGAGACATAGGTGCCAAACCAGGGATAAATTTCCTGTTTCCAAGCCAGTTGTCCAAGTTGCACATGAATTGGGTTACAGAGAAACTCTGCATCACATAGGTGGGTAGCCTGTTGCAGAGAGAGGGTAATCTCTGGGGTACATGCCTGTATCTCCAGCAGGTCCTATTTAAACCACAGGCAAGGTTTAGGTCTTTAGAATAGGTAATTCTGATGATATTTTATTTTTGTGGATATGCAGGAGGCCCATCAGGGTGGAGTCTAGCAATGCCTTGTATGTCAGGCATAGATCCCCCCTCAACAACACATAGGAGGCAGAATACAGGGGTAGGTCTTTGAGGCAATCCGCATACGACATGCTATGTACACCTTGTATTCTTTTAGTGATGAACCTCCATGGGCATTCAAATTGTTGGATATGTCCATTTAGGTACATACCAATGGGGGGTGTTGTACTCAATGACATGTCTGATGAATGCCGAATATAGTGGAACAATGACCAACTTAGATCTAGATGCCATACCCTTGTTTATAAGTTGTACAACATAGAGTGATTTCCTCACTACTGCAGACAAGTTATGGTCAAAGGTAAGATTACTGTCTATGTGTTTCTCCCCCGAGTCCCTCACTACTGGGTTCAGCTCTTAGGAATGTGTTGACAGTAAAGCAAAACCCACTAGCTATAGTGATGAGTAAAGAAAAAAGATAAAGTATGGCATGTCTATAACTAGTGCAATTTGGCTTTATTGGCCAGAGTGAATCAGTAATGACTTTAAAAAGTCATGGGCATTCAAAAGCCATATAGCTGGAACAATGGTATGTCATTAATTAGTTATGTGATTATACCCAATGAGATTCCAATATATGATGCTTAAGGTATTTACTTTGGTTTGGATGTAGTTTGGGATATTTTGCACTCAGGATAATGTTTTAGGACATCAGGCTTATTTTTAAGCTGTCTGTTTCCAATATGTGTCCTAACAATCCAGTTATGCTGTACTGATGATTCCAGAAAAAATTGATGAAACACGACAGGTTTACAACTAATTGGGTTTGGCTTTATTGACCTTAGTGGACCAGTATAAACTTAAAAAAGTAAAAATCATGGGTGGTCAGAAGCCATGTAGCTGAATCACTGGTATGTCTTAAACAATTTTTATATATCCCATGGGCTTCAACTACAGGAGGTTTAAGGTATTACATTATAAACACTCTACCGTAGTCAAGTCTTTGTTGTGATTTTTATTAAATGACTTGTCTTTATAACCTTTTTACTCTCAGACTATAAGGTAAACTATTTAACATTACAATGATACAAATTTATGCAGTAACTACAGATGCTAAGAAGTTTTAACCTAACCAGTTTTACAAGGATATACAGCAAATTTTGGAAATAACACCAAAAACAAGATGTTGCATTTATCACATGTGCTTGGCATGCTAAAAGTGAAAGTGCAACTGGAACAATGAGCAGATTTGCGTTCGGAGTACAAAATGAAGCAAGACATAAATTAGTAGAGCCGTGCAAGATAAATGGCCCTAGAGATGGTTTCATACATGGTTACACCAAATGATCAATACTGAAATCAGACTGGCTTTATACGTTGTGGTCAAGAAATAGAAAAGTTTTATATAGTAAGCAAAAACAAAACGTGAGGCTAACTGTGGCTGAGATCATAAGTCCCTCATTGCAAAATTTAAAGGTGTATTAAAGAAAGCAAGAAAAGCATCTAGGTCAATAAACTATGATTGCTACTAAAAATTGATTTAATAAAATTCACAAAAACACTTAAACTGGCAAATGAAAAACTTCTCTTGTTGGCAACATTGTATAAAAAATCAAAAAGTACTAGATCCTAAACAAATTCAAATTACATTCAATATATCAAATGATGACTGGTTGTTATTTCAAAACATACTTTCACATGCCAAGGATTTAAATAGAGTAATTCTTAATTCTTCATATAAGACTTCCCCTAAATTTATAAATCTTATGTCTGATATAATATATAACAACTTTAACTGGACTAACTTATCATCAAAAATCTACAAAATTTTAATGATCTACAGATCCAATACTAATGTGAAATTTTGCAACTATACAACTAAAGGCCACCAATCTAATTTATCAGAAGAAAGTAAAACCTTTCTCCTATATCCAATTAACTCTACATTTAATTTACAAATATGGAAAATTTACACTTGGAAATTTATACACAGAGCATTTATTACACCAGATAAATTATCCAAAATTACAACTACTGAAAATCCTACTTGCTGGAGATGTTTACTAATCTATAAAGCTGATTGAATACATACATTTTATGATTATGATAAAATTAAAAAAAAATTGGGATGACCTTACTAAATTCTTACAAGCTATTTTTACAGATGCATTTATTTTAACCAAATCTTTAATTTTCCTAAATGTAAATGATAATATTGAAATGAATAAAAAAGACTTAGATATACTTTGGTCCATACTGGCTGTAGCAAGAAAATGTATAACAAGAAACTGGATGTCAGCACATGAACCAACTGTGGAAGATTTCTTGAAATTGCTGAAAAAAATTGTATTACTTGAAATCAAAATTAAAGAACTGAGAACTGCTCCTAAAAATGGATTAATAATCCTTGGGTGAAAATCTTTGCTCTTATTGAGACATTGAAACTTGACTCAAACTAACTTCTCATGGGTAACCTATATGAAATTAATGTATGTATAAAATTAGCTTTATATAACAATGTTATTGTTCAAGCCAATTGTAAATAGTGTACATAGCATGTTATAATTCTAAGTTATTCAGAAACTGCATGATTATCATTATATATGAAAAATAGAAACATTTTAAATAAAAAAAATAAAAGATGATTGCAATAATAAGTTAATATGTTGTAGAGATGAAGAATAGACTTAAGGGGTTACACCTGCTAGAGAGAGCAACTGAAGAACTATACAAAAAATCGGGTCTATATTACCAGATTGAAAACCCATTTCAGTGAACACCACAAGACCGACATGTATAGCGCAAACTATGGTAATGTCAAATGTTCAAAACCGCGAAACACAAAATGTCGAAGTGTCATGGTTGGCCCGTCTGTGGTATAGCTATGTAAGGTAAGTGTGTGATAGTTACGGACCTTAGGGTTAGGGTGCAGGTTAAGGTAAGTGCACAGATAGGTAATGTATGGAAGGTTTAGTGTAGGGTTAGAAGTAAGGTTTTGTTAAGTGTATGTGTGTGGATTATTTGTTTTGTTTGGGTATATGTCTGCAGGGTAAGTGTGCGATAGTTACGGACCTTAGGGTTAGGGTGCGGGTTAAGATAAGTGAATAGATAGTAATGTATGTAAGGTTTAGTGTAGGGTTAGAAGAAGGGTTTGGTTAATATATGTATGTGTTTTATTTATTATGTTTTGGTATGTAGTATGCAGCGCGCGGTGGTGTTGGCCAACTATGACGATTTGAGATTTGAAATTTTGTAGTTCAGGGGGTGCGGCATATCTGCAGATCATGCTATACATGTCGGTCTTGTGGTGTTCACTGAAACAGGTTTTTGATCTGGTAATATAGACCCAACAAATCATTGATATCCAGGAAGTGATATAAATCTTGTTCCAAACCAAAAGAAAATTAAGAAGGAAAATGGCTATCTGTAGAGGATTTAGAAGTGGCCAACGGAAGAAGAAAAGTAAAAGATAATGGAGGCAGGAAAATATGTCAGAATAAATACAGTTTTTCAGAAAGTAGCAAGGAGAAATAATGAGACATATTTAAATCAGCAGTTCAAATTACTGGAAGAAGACAACAGAAAGAGAGAGATGAGAAATCTATTCAAAAAGATAGGCAGTATTGGGGGAAATTTCCAGGTAAATATGGACATAATAAAAAAAAACGAAGACAGGAAGAATCTAACAAAAACAGAAGATATTATTTATAAGAAGGATCCTAACATCATTGATATATATGATTGCATGCTCTCTGATCTACAGGTAGACACCCAGAAAAGTGAAGTTAAATGGGCCCTAGAAAGCCTTGTTAATATCAAGGGCAGAAGGCATGCTTAAAATCCTGCAAACTAATACTGCTATGATTCTGCTTGGAATGTGCTTGCAAATATGGAAACACAACAGTAGCCATTAGATTGGAGAAAGATAATTTATATTCCAATCCAAAGAAGGCAATGCTAAAGAATGCTCAAATTATTGAATGGTTGCACTTATTTCACAAGCTTGTAAGGTAATGGTCAATTTCCTGCAAGTCTAAACTCCAGCAATATATGGAAAAAAACTGTCATTGTGGAAGCTAGCTTTAGAAAAGGCAGAGGCACCAGAGATAAAATTGCCAACATCTGTTAGATAATAAAGAAAGCAAGAGAGTTCCAGAAAAAAAATTACTTCTGCTTTATTGACTATTCTAAAGCCTTTCATGCATGGACCATGACCATCTATGACAGGTTCTTAGAGAAATGGGGACACTGGGTCATCTCATTTGTCACCTGAGGATCTGTATGCAGAAAAAGAAGCACTAGCTAGAACTGATTATGTAATGACTGATTGGTTCAAGATATAGGACTGGGAAGGGATTATGGTATAGCTATATATTGTCACCCTGCTTATTTATTTTATATGTGGAATATACACATACATAAATATATATATATATATATGTATATATATATATATATATATATATATATATATATAGAGAGAGAGAGAGAGAGAGATATCATTCAAAATTCTGATTCAGATAAATTTGATGCCCAAATCTAATCTGCCACATTAAATATTAACAATCACACATAAACAATGTCATTACTCTGATGGCTGAAAGTGAGGAAGAGTTGAAGATCTTGTTGGTACTGGTGAAAGTAGAAAGCACAAAATATGACTTGTGGATTAACATCAAAAAAACTAAAATTATGTCATCTAGGTCATAAAGTTCTATCAATTATTTAAAAGTGGATAGAAAGCAAGATGAAATAGTCAGAAATGTTATTTTCCTTAGCAAAGACATCACATTATTAACACTGGCCCACATAGACAAAGCTTTGGATATCTCATCAATAACATATAGACGTGAGTGTTGGGCTATAAGTAAGGCTTTGCACTTGAAAATCCATGCTTTTGAACTGCTGTACTGGAGAAAACTGCAAGAAGATCAAATAAATCTTTGCTTAAGGAAATAAGTCCAGACTGCTCTCTAGAAGACAGGAGAGTAAAACTAGTAATCAAATACTTTAGCCACATACTGTGATGATAAGGTTCAACAGAGAAGACACTAATAGTGGAAAAGATTGAAGAGCAAATAGAAAGGGGACAGCAGAGGCTAAGGCAGATAAATAGCACTACAGAGGTAATGAAAATGGATGTGAAACAGGTTAAAGTAATTCTTGCTGGATAGATTTAATATGCTAAAGTCCTTGAAATCAGAAAGAGATTCAACCAAATTCCTAAACAACAATCAATCCATGGTCAACTACTTACCTGTCCACTTGAGGAGCCACTTTTCTTCCTTCATTGTTTACTTCAGTGACAGGATTTGATGTTTCAAGTTACTTGCTGGTGACACTTATTATCAAGACACTCTTTACGGTCATTCCCAATCTAGTTGGTATTGATTCTATTAGGATGGTTTTGACCCATTATAGTAATTATATGCATAATATGATTACAGTGATCTGTACATTATTGGATTTGATACTGAATAATAATGTATTTTTATCTGAGAACTAATATTTTTTTACAAAGATTGGGAGTGGCCATGGGTACCCCTTGCGCCAACATAGGTTGATAGGTGTGTACTAGGTTAATGGCCCTGAGGCCTTTATAAGCCTAGCCATAGGATTACCCTGGCACTGTGCCACCTGACCTTAGATAGAAATTAGAACCTTAATTCCCAGTGACTCTGCCAAGTAGATCCACTGGAGTTATCCCCGGAGTGAATTTTCTATTTCCCATCCACTCATCAAGATTTCTCTTGAAGAGGGTCAGTGAGGTGCTTTGCTTGACATGTATGGGAAGTCTGTTCTACAGCATGGGCAGTCTCTGGGTTATGGACCTGTCCCTCCAATAGGTTCTGTTGATTGTGGTAATGAGGTTGAGGTCTCTGGAGCAAGTGGTGAGGAGGGATTGGAATTTCTTTAGATGTAGCATTTCCAACAGAGCTGGGTCAGACATGGCTTTGTAAGTCAACTAGAGATTGCCTCTACGTAGGTGATATGAGACAGAGAATAGTTGCAGTTTTTTTGAGTCTGTCCATATAGGATAAGTGTTTAAGGCCTAGGATCCTCTTTTTGAGGTACTTTTGTGGCCTCTCCAGTTGTTTCATGTGTCTAGTAGGGTACATGCCAAATGGGGCATTGTACTCTATGTCTGGCCTAATGAGGGAAGAGTACATGGAGACAATGACCTCTTTCTTTCTGGATGCAAAACCCTTAGTAATGAGATGTGCCACATAGACTGACCACAGTGGCAATGTGGTGATCAAAAGAGAAGTTGCTGTTAACCTGTGTTCTCAGATCTCTTATAATGCCTTCTGCATTCTGTGGACTACCATCAATGTGGTAATTCATGGGAACCGGGTTTTTCCCAAAAGGGATAATGACACATTTTTTAGTGTTGAGCTTAAGACCATGATTCTGACACCAGTCATTGGTCTCAGTGAGGCCATTCTATATGATGTCAACATCACTTGGGGAGTTTATAATAGCTCCCAACTTGCAATCATCTGCAAACTTTGTCAGCCAGAGTCCCTTCGTGTTTGCCTGAACTTCAGAGAAGTAGATACCAAACAGGAGAGGACCCAGAACTGAACCCTGTGGGACTCCATTCATGACTAGTCGGCAGTATGGGGGGTTATATCTGTGAGGGTATAAACTGGGGGTTATATCTGTGAGCCAATTTGCAACCCACCTAGTGATATAGGGGTTGATGCCTAGCATAGTGAGTTTTTCTATGATTCCTGAGTGGGGAATGGTATCATAGGGCTTGGCCAGATCAAGGTAGGCTGTATGAACTACCTTGCCTTCATCCACAGCTCTGGTGACTAACTCAAATAAGTCGATCAAGTTGAGCAGGCATGATCTACCCTTCACAAAACCAAACTGTGTGGAATCCAGAGTTTGGAGATTCCTATATCCTTGTTTATTAGATCCATGATGATGCATTCCATAGCTTTTCATATCAGACTCGTCAGACTAATGGGGCAACAGTTCCCAGGGTCTGTAGTCACTCCTCCTTTGTGGAGAGGGATGACTGTAGTAGTGCACCATTCAGTAGGGACAAAGCCTGAGGTGAGGCTCTGATTGAACAGGGCACACAGGTAAGGTGCCAGTTCACTCTGTAGTTCATGTAGAACACAGCCAGGGATATTGTCAGTTCCCAGAGAAGCAAAGAACAGTTATGCAAATTTGGTGTTGGTGCAATGGAAAGATGAGTTTATACATAATAATAATATTTTTGATGGGTTTAATAAGTATTATGCCAGATTTGTAGATGATGTTTTTGTTTTATGGGCAGGTAGTGTGAATGAACTTTCTGAATTTGTTTCCTATCTAGAGACTACTTCTGGTTTTCTTAATTTTACCCTGAGCCATTCATTAACATCTATTGATTTTTAACATGTAACCATTTTTAAAAATTATATTAGAGGTTTTGGACACTGAGCTGTATATAAAACCCTGTTGGAGAAATGGTGTACTGCATCACTCCAGCATGCACGTCCCCCCACTTTTATTTGAATATACTCAAGGGTCAGTCTTTGAGGGTCTTCCGAATCTCTATGGATGATGGTATGCTTGGAGAAGCCTTGGCACTTTTAATGATGATTTTCTAAGTAGGAGTTATCATTGTGAACAAGTTACTTATGAGATAATTTATCAAAGGAAAACTAGAGGGACTCCTTATTTTTCAGCAAGGCCCTATAATGTTCAATGCAATCAGCTTAAACAGTTAGATGGACAACCTAGGTTCCTCTTTACCTACTCTAGTAATATTCAACAGTTTTGTAATGTACTTAGGAAGAATTGGCCGGTTCTACTAGCTGATGGTTGATGGTAAGATAGATTCTGTGGTTGGTGTATGGCCTTCCTTTACTTTTAGGAATAATATGTCCATTAAAAGATTACTTTGCTTGAATCTAACTAGTCTACATCTATGGTACCTGATAAGAGGGTTGTTTTTCCTTGCAATAGTTGTAGGCCTTGTTCCTCAATTGCTTTAGACATTCGTTTGTTCATCCTGTTTCTGGACGTGTTTTTTTTGCCCAGGATTTTAGCAACATGTAGGAATAGTAATTTGATTTATTTGGCTACATGTCATTCCTATGATTCTTTTTATGCAGGCAAGACTACACATCAGTTTAGGGAACGTATTCTTGAGCACTTAGGAAGTATACGTAATAGTGTTACCACCAATACTCTAGCCAGTCATGCTTTTTCCCACCCAGGGCATGATATATTTAGTTTTAGAGTCCTGCAATTGTTTTTTCCTAGCATCAGAAGGGGTGATCTTAATAACCAGATTGAAATGTTTGAGCTGAAATGGATTGTTTCACTTCAAGCAGATAAACCACCAGGGTTAAATTTTGGAATTCCACTTAAGCCTGCCTTGGTAATGAGGCAGTGATTATGATTGCTTAGTTTTTTATTGTTTTATTAGAAGATTTTGATGATTGGTGAAATTTTATTTTAAATTTAATGTATTCTATTTATTTTTATATCTGTTTGGTCTGATGAAGCAGTAACCCCATGAAAGTGCTAACCTACCTCAATAAACCTGTTTTATTGTGCCTTATACTGTGTTTTTGTTTGGTGACTGTGTTAGCTGATTCACATTTCATTGTTTTTGATACATTTTTTGATGTGGGTCACCTTTAGCAGTCAACTCACTTTTTTATTTATTTATTTCACTTGAGGAGCCAGCCAGGGAGGTTGTAAGTGAGTGGCCAAGGCCAGCTGACCCATCCTTGAGATAGGGAAGTGGCTTTGTTCTCCACAGTATTAACACCTGGGGGGTTAGTAGATGAAAGCAAAATAAAGAGCATGAAGCAGAGTACACAGCTGTAGCCAAGGATTCAGCATGTGAATGAAAACACGCATATCACTTAGCTTTACACTGCAGACCCCACCTTAGCAATATGCAAATCTAGCTACCAGTGGAAGATGTTAAAAGCAATATCCCTGATTCATGCAGGAATGGTGTCTTCTTTCTGCCAGAAAGCTCTTGCCCTCACCTTCAACTAAATGGGCAAGAAAGGGGCTTATCATTCAGTAAGAAGTAGTCAGCAGTAACTTGGGTAAGAAAAAAATTACAAAAAAAGAAAGACATATGCTGCTGACAGTCAACAAGAGAAAATGCTGGCTAAACCCAGGCAGGCAAAGGTGAATATTAATTTAAAATATGGTGAGTAGGCAAGGAAAAGAAAAAGAAGAGAGCATTTGCAGTTCTGTGTCGAAAGGCGAAATTCCCCTGGAAGGGACATAATATTATTCTCTTACCACTAAACAATTTGCCTGCCTAGAACAATTTAGAGAAGATAAAAGACAGGCATGGGTTTTGCTAAAATAGGTATTTTAACTGTTTTAACAGTTTTATTTATTTATTATTACTGCATTTGTCTTTGTTGATTAGAAAAGTCTGACTGGGATATAAATGCCTTTTTCATCAGAGGCCAAGGGAGAAAAGCTCCACATTTACATACATAAGTTACAAGTGTTCACAATACATAGACATTTTTATTACATTCTTTTACATTGTAGATAGTGCTGTGCCTTGGATTACTATAGAGTAGAAGTAAACATGGTATTTAGCTGTTTAGAAAAATGCTATATACAGAAATAAAAAAGTAAAACAAATGGAAAAATAATTCATTTACATTTGCATTTATTTTTGTAGTTACAAAGTAGAGGTAAGAATGAGAGAAAAATTAAGAATAAAAAAAATAACAGAGAAGTACAGATTATTTAGAGTAGGAGAGAAAAGTGAAATTGTACTGACCTCATCATCATGATGAGTTACATATTTGATGAGTGAGGAAGTGTTAGGCCTGGTTTTGTCGGTGGTACAGTAGCTTAATACGTTACTTTGGTAACCAGGTGAAGAGCAACAGCAGAGCCAGGAGTATTGTAGGTGCTGTTTTAGTAAGTTTGTAAAGCATTTTTCATTATTGTAAGTTTTAGCTGTACTTTAATAGAGTTCCATATGTTTCTAACACAGTAAGAGCACAGTGAGTTACCCACAGAGTTTTTAATTTACTAACAGCTAGGAGGGCTTTGTTATTGGAGAGTAGTGTTCTACTGCTACTCTATGGTTGAAATTTGTTTTTAAAGAGGGGAAGCTATATGGTTTATGGATAATTTTGTGGTCTGTAGTGAGCTGAGAGTAGGTTATCTGGTTTGGGAGTTCCAGACAGTTTAGTTCCTTCAGGGCTGTGCAGTGATGGAGTTTGGTGGGTGAGCATACAGAAAATGTTGTTACTTTATTATAGCATGTTTCAAGTTTAGACATGAGACTACTGTTAAGATATCTGACAATAGGAGATGCATACAAAAGTGTTGGCAGTGGGTAAGTGGATGCTATGGATCTTCTTGTAGATACTGTAAGATACTGCTTTGTTCTATATAGGGACCTTAGTTTGTATGTGTTTTTATGATAGCTTGATGAATATGTATTTAGGTCTTGCATTTGAGCAGGTTCTGCTTGCTTATACCAAACTGAGCTGAGATACCAGATGACTAGAGGCTTCCAAGTTTCCATAAAGCTGTAAGTTGCCTGTGTTTTTTTTTTGCTTATTTATATTATTTACTGCACTTTTATTGCCTGCTGCCTACTTTTATAGCGTATTTATTTACTGTGTACTAAACTACACTGTTGTACTGCAATTGTCTGTTTAATTGTGCCTGTTAAATCAAGTTTTATTGCTGTTTTCACTGTTTACAAAGCATTTTTGCTAGTTTCACTGTTTAAGTATTCACTGGTGTAATTCACTGTTTTTAAGCTATCTGTTCTGCTTGTTGTGTTTCTCACCAAGTGTTGTTTAAATAATTGCTCTGTTAACTGTTTAAAACATTATTTAGAGCCTCCTTGCTGATTTTTTTTTTTTGTTGTTTTAAAAGTTTTTCAGTGTTTCACTGCTATTTTTCTGCTGTTTTAAACATTCTCTAGTGTTTCCCATTGAAACTAGGGCAGCTAGTAGTTGTAGCATAGTCCAAATATAGGCTTGCTGCTTCTGGAACTCTTTGTAGTGGTTTGTTTGTTCTGAGTATGTTTTCCAGGCCATCTTGGATTGGAAGGGGCCTACCTGCACTTTTGTGAGAGAATTGTGTTGATTGGGACCTATCCGGTAAAGGGAGGCCAATCTAGGGCTTAGAATAAGCATTATCATTGGTCCTTTTGAATTTATTTTAAAGTTTTTTTTCAAGTTTTTAGCTTCTGGTATTTAGGCCCTGCATTTGAGCATGTTTCTGCTTGTTTGTGCATCGCACAGCACTGTGCACTGCTGCACAGTTGTGCACCAAAGCTGGACAGTTAAATTCAACAACTTTTCCCTAAAACCCAGGCAGGAATATAGGGTTCCTATTAGATGACCGAAGATGTAATCTATCGAATGTGTCTTGCTCGAACTTAAAACAATAAAAAGGCAAAATAGCGAAGCGGCTTTTAAACAAATTCTTTCTCAGGGAAAGAATTTGCTTGGTCACTTCTGTTACTTTGCCTTTTTTGGCACTTTAGTGTGATCTCGGATTTAGTATATTTAAGTGGGGGGCACAGCCCCCCACATTGGGGGTGTGGTGGGCAAAGCCCCCCACTTTATGTATTCTTTCAATTTTTTTTTCTTTTTTTTTTTGAACAGCGATTTTTTTTCCCATGGAAAAAAATCACTGTTCTGAGCTTTTGAGATTGTAAGCTTTTGTTTACATGGGGTCGATTATTCAACATTCGTTGATATAATATAGACCCAGAATATCCATCCACTGAGCTCCTCTGTGATCAATTCTGAATCGCCACCCCTAGTGACAACAGTTTTCAACCTAGGATTATGGACAGTTGGACTACCCTTGTTTCTCCTGCCAACCTTGTGTCTTGAGGCAGTGCAGCAATTGCCTCATAGACACAGACATCCCTCTCCTAATAACACACTTTAGTACATAGTGTGAGAAATGTATTTACACCAAGAATCTAGAATCCATGCTCTTTCTCTCTCTCACTAAAAACAGTAACACGAAGAAGGTTGTCACCTCACTCACCACTAAACATGCTCATAGTACCACTACTCATACAAATACCACGACTCATACATATAGTACGCATTAACTACATAAATCCACATACACTGAGGTTCTCTTGAAAAGCTTACTGAAACACCAGAGATCTCCAAAACATAAGACTGCTGCAACTAACACAGTCCCCACAGCACTCATGACACATAGCAACACCAGTCTCTCACCAACCAAGCCAGTAAGGTGGAACACTTGAAAACCACATTTTCTCATCATTGGAGACTCAGTAGTGATAAACACAGATGTCCCACTCACCAGGTTGGACAAGGAGAAAGTCATGGTCAGCTGCCTGTTGGTTGCCAGGATTCATCAGATCCTGCATGCACTCAGGTCTCTCAGCAACAAGTACTGTTATGACTCTGTCATAGTTCCGGTTGGTGTGAATGACCTGAGATGTACCTCACTGGACTATATGAAGAGAGACATGGTTGAGCTCACTGAGTATGTGTACCAGGCAGCATGTCCCTAGCCTTAAGCATCATGCTACCCTCACCTAGAATGATGCCACAGTATAAACAAAAATTGATTGATTTCAATAATTGGCTCAATTTTTGGTTTCATTCAATGGGGATCCAGTTCCTGTCTGCCTGGGAAGCCATGGTCGACAAACCTCACTGCATTGCCAGAGACGATTTGCACCTGGCACCTCTAGGCTTTTGGCTGCTGGCAAAGGCCCTTGCCTGCCCCATAGTGTCTTTTTTAGGTAAGATCTCAAAACCAATATTACCAATGTGAAATTAACCAAAGAGAACAAAATAAGGGTCATGCTGCTAAATGCTAAGAGCTTAAACCAAAAACTGCACTCCTGGGAGCAATTCTGTCAGTAGAAGATGTAGATGTCTGTGCAGTCATAGAAACCTGGTTTAAGGCTTCAGAGAGTACCCCAGTCTTGCAAGGCTACAATGCCTTCCACACCTTTAAACCACAAAACAAATGTCTGAAAACAAAAGCAAGTGGTGTTTCCATCTATATTAAAGATAAATTCACCTCCTGTCTAGTAAGACTGGACAACTCTATAGAGTTACTCCCGGTCCAGGTTACGGTGAGTAAGACCCATATTCAAGTCATAGCCATTTATAGATTTCCCCTCCATGAGTCATGACACCCATGAAGCCTACTTGACCAAACTGGAGAAAATCTAAATTTTACCAAACACACTGCTTATGGGGGATTTCAATTATCCTTCCATCAAATGGGAAACCTATGCTAGCCCTAACTCACTAGTGCAAAAGCTCCTTGACTTTGTTAATTCAAATGCATTAGAAAAAACTGTCCATAGTCCAACAAGGGGAACAAACATTCTGGATCAGGTTCTCAACAACATGTCAAACAGATGCACTGCTGCAGCTGTCGGACCCTCATTAGTTAACACTAACCACAAATTGGTCACCTTTGAGGTGGTACTAACACCAGAACTCACAAAGAGTGAAATCAGACTAAAAAACTTTACCAAAGCAAACTATATCTTCCTAGGTGAATGTATAAATGCATTCCAAGCTCCAACCCCAGCAGGAAGTGGTAACTAGGCTGAAACTTACACTAAAGCCATGTACAATTACTTGGATAAGTGTAGAAACATGGCCATATAAGAAAGAATCAAAGCCAGAGCGCCCAAGTAAAAACAAGCTGCCATGGCAGACATCCAGCATCAACAAACTTTACAATAAATGCAAATAATTGCTGTCCAAGAAAACAAAGGCAAGGCCCAGCAATGGAAAAGCACCATCCCCAGCCTCAACAGGCAATTAAGATAACAAATCCTCCAAGGGATCCTTTGAGAGAAACTTAGCAAGTACAATGAAAGATAACCATAAGGCCTTTTACAGCTACATACATGACCTAAAGATTAGGACCCAAGCATGTGCAGAGCTATTGGCCAATGGTATCACACACACTGACCCCACAGAGATAACAAACCTGTTACTGAATAGGTTTGGAGAAAATTTCACTCACTTATTCCCTCCTAACTTACAACAAACATTCCCCCAAACATCCCTCCAATGCTACATATCTGAAGAGCAGGTCCTCAAAGCTTTGTCCATGGCAAAAAACGCAGCATCTATGGGACCAGACAACATCCCAGGCTGTCTTCTAAACAGGCAAAAACATGAACTAGCATCACCACTAAGTATTCTTTTCAGTCATAGCCTAACCACAGGCTTTGTTCCTGTGGAATGGAGAACAGCAACAGTTATTCCCCTCTACAAAGGTGGTGTAACAATAGACCTGGGGAAGTACAGACCCATAGCCTGACTAGCCTCATCAGTAAGGCCATGGAATGTATCATTATGGACCTCATAAATAAAGTCCTCCAAGCCCTGGATCCTACCCAATTTGGCTTTGTGAAGGGCAGATCCTGACTGTTAAATCTGGTGGATTTCTTTGAAAATGTGACCAAGGGCATTGATGACAGCAAATTTGTGCACACAGCATACCTCCACCTGGCAAAGGCTTTCAACACAACCCCACATTCAGGCATTATCAATAAACTTAGCAAACTGCATGTAAACCCCTTTATTGTAAGATAAGTTGTCAACTGGTTCACAAGCCAGGCACACACTATCAAAGTGGGTGACTGCGCGTCAACCAGTGGACCTGTCACTAGTGGGATGTCACAGGGGACAGTGCTGTGCCCCCTACTGTTTGATATATACTTCTCTGTAGTTCAGGTCAAAACTAATGGTTTGTGACTGATGAAGTTTGCAGATGACTGCAAACTAGGTCCAATCAATGTATCCCCAAATGATGACAGTATACTCTAGGAGGGTGTCCTGCAGATCAGCAACTAGTGTATTAGCCATGGTCACAAAAAGAATGCAAAGAAATGCATCATCATCCCTATCGACATTGAACAATGTCCCCTCACACTATCAAATCAACAGCAATACCTTAGGTACCCATGAAGTGGAAAGGGACATGGAATCATAGGTTGACTATGACCTTAACTTCAACCAGCATGAATCTACTGTAGTAAGAAATGTTTTCTACATAGCACACTTGATTAGTAAAGGCATCACCTAAAGAAAAAAAGAAGTTATATACTCGGCACTTATCCAGCCCATAATTGAGTATAACACCCTGTTTGGCATGTACCATATTATGCACCTGTAGCAATTAGAAAGACCTCAGAGCTTTCTAACAAAGGTCAAGGGGCTCCAGCATCTACCTTTCATAGACCAACTAAAGTCCCTGTCACTCCACTCTGTATCATATAGACTTCTTAGAAAACTCTTATGCTTGGCCTACAGAGTAATTCAAGACCCAAACCTAATGAACTTGCTGCATATCTGTAAATCAAACAGGACTAGGGCTACCCATTCCAGGGATCTAAATATGGCCTTCTACTTAAATAAGACTTGCTGTAGGGACATATTTATCTCCCAGTGACTGCCATGTCTTTGGAGCAGGCTACCAGTTCATATAAAGCAGTGCACCTCTATGACACTGTTCAAGAAGAACCTGAACGAGTGGATGGGACACCATAAATTCATACTAGCGATAGACTCCACAGCCATCCTGGACATGGGCAGTCATGAATAATGCAATCTTGAGTATTGACTAGCATTTCTATGGTATTACATTGAGATGAAATGGCTAGCCTTAAAACTACTTCTGGGTCGATAGACTAGTAATCTCCTATGCTCCTATGTGGGTCATATTTGAGTTTATCATCTATGATTACTGCAAATAGTTTGGCTTCTGTCATAGTTTCTATTATTGTACTGTTAGTTGAGATAATGTGAAACTTATTTTTCTGATCATTAACCAAAAGGCACTCAGTTCTTGTCTAGATTTTCACTAATCTAGTCAAGATTCTCAATAACAAACCTGCCCAAACCTACCAATCAGGCTGTTTCCCAGATAGCATTAGCAATCATCTCCCTACATACCTAGTCAGACACCAGCCCCATCCCCTTAGAAATTCATACTGTCTAATTTGCAACAAAAAACTCTTCAATGCCCAAACTTTCAACTCCATTTTTCAAAACTGTGTTTGGACCTCTCTAAAAACACTACCCTTAGAAAATGTAGTGCACTACTTCAACACTACCTTCCTCAACATACTAAACACATTAATTCCATACTGTACAACCAGAGTAAAATCTAACACCACTCTTTGGTTAACAAAGGGCACTAAAAATCTACTCAAATAGGGAGACACCATGGCACACTAACAAAAACCCAGCTAACCTTGAACATTATAGACAACTCAGAAATAAACTCTAAGTCCAGGTCAAGCTAGACAAAAAGACTTACTATA
Organism: Protopterus annectens; assembly: GCF_019279795.1. Classification (NCBI taxonomy): domain Eukaryota; kingdom Metazoa; phylum Chordata; order Ceratodontiformes; family Protopteridae; genus Protopterus; species Protopterus annectens. The sequence goes on from NC_056735.1 coordinate 426,475,752, forward strand.
CAGTTACATAGAAAAAGGATCACAAGAATTCTTAAAAAAATGTATCCATCATAAACAAATTCCTGCAACCAGGCCAATCTACTACTCCATCACCATCATTCACTAACAAAAACAACAGCATAGCAGCACACAATTTACTCTTTTTTAACAAATTCCACATGCTCACTCACTAAAAACCACTGCAATATCCTCCCCACAACTCCAACTGTACCCACATACACCACTGATACCTTTCCATTTAAATCTATTAAAACTTACACCATAAAAATGTTAGACTCCAGACTAAAGCCCACATCTCTGGCAGCCAACAACCTCCCAACAGAATTCCTACAAATCACTGCAGATGCCATCTCCTATTCTGTGTCCATTGTCATTAACCAATTTATCACTGAGCAATATATATACCCATAATCTGAAAAATATCCTACATAATTCCACTGCACAAAGGTGGCACTTCTTCTAAGTTTTCCAACTACAGACCCATTGCAATCTTATCACCCCTATCCAAAATACTAGAAAAATGTATTCATACACAGCTCCTAAACTATCTCTTATCGAAACACATTAGTCCCATGTTAAACACCTCCTTACCAGCACTCAGCACAGTTTCTGCCCTGATCATAGTACCACAACAGCCCTACTCAACTTTACCAGTACCATCAACCTCCATAGAAACAAAGGGAATATTGTTTCCTCCATTTTCTTAGACCTATCCAAAACTTTTGATACTGTTTTTCATCAGAAGCTACTCAATGAACTCTCCTCTCTAAAACTCAGTCTTTCCTCACTCTCATGGTTCTATAGCCACTTAACTAACCAAATATCCCAAAATATCTGTCAATATACATTCACACACATCTTGCTAAAATAATTTTTAAACTGGATTCAAATCCTGCATCAGCTATAATCTTTTTCTAAGCTCATTGCATTTATACCTTATGACACAGAGAAAGTTGTCTAAGAGGTGTATTTTCTTCACTGAGTACTATCCAGACTGCTGACAGTCAAGCACAGGTGCCAGGCTTCTTTGCACAACAGTATGTGGTCCCAATTAAAATGTTCATTTTTTCCCTTAGGAATTGAACCATGCTTGTGCGCAGCCTAGTGTACTGAGAGTAATACATGTAATATATATATATATATATATATATATATATATATATATATATATATAGATAGATAAAAAACACAACAGTTATAACATGACAGTTATCAATTTCACATCTGCTTGCATCATCACAAGTAGCAGTTCAGTCATACTTCATCAGGATTTCATGTAATAGCAATTGTTTTGAAAGGGTACACACAGAGAATGATAGGAGGTCTTCCTTGCCACAGTTTATTCATGACATCAAAGCTTACAATATATTGCATAACTGTCAAGATAAATACAGATAAGCTCTCTGGCATACATGACACATATATTCACATTACTCATGTTACTGCTTATTTGTTAGCACACTCTATAAAATGTTGTATATCAAAACATCCATAACACATACCAAATAATTGTAGCTAACTGGTGAAAATAAAAACTAAAAACCACATATTCACCAGTAGGACTAGGAGACACAAGTTTATTTCACATGTAAATAATAAGAAAGGGAGAAGTTAAAACAACATCTTTGTAACATCAGTTCTCAGGGACTGCAGGTCAGATGTTTATCATGTATCATAGATGTTAGCCTGTTCATTTCATATACAAAATCAGGTGTCAGTATTTATTCTGAATCCACTAATAAAAATGTGTAAAAATATTAGGACTGTTGCTTTGCTAAGTCAATGTACTCACATACTTTCTTGTAAGTCTGTTCCCCATGACACACTCTCAGTTATTGTACTTCAAAGAAGACTGACTGTCAAACCCTAATTGTTCCTGCAGTTAGACTAATCATTCACACTTTGCAAGCCCTTAGCAGATAACATTTCTCAATGCTCACCCTTGTACTGCTAGGGTGTGCATGCAATCATGTAGGTCCTTACACCACATTTACCTACCCTGCACTTAGTGCAAATTGTTGAATGAATAAATGCTAATGAGTTCACACATCATTTAAATATTTGTATTGCTGAGAGGGCTGAATCAGCAATTTATGAAGGTAATTATGTAGGTAAAGGACTTGTACCATAGTAGGAGAGACTGTTTGGAACCATTGAGTGTTTCTAATTTAACAACAAACTTGCTGCAAAGGTATGTTGTATTCTTAACAAATTGGTGTATTTAACCTTAATGATGGATTGGATTACACAATACACATGTTGATTTACTGTCTGCATGTTTCTCACTAGCTGTTGGCATAGCCATGTAGATCATTTTTTCCTTGACCATTAAAATGTATTTAAAGAATGTTGCCTGACAATTAATAGAAAGTTTAATCTGGAAAGCTGACCAGTTAGTGCAGAACAGTGTTGTATAATTTATTAGGAAAGGCATCAGATTTTGCATTATTAGCACACAGAATTGTGTTAAGCCTGTGAAGTACACCTGTCTGGCCTACAGTATAATGCTTGTGCCACAAATGTTTTATCCATTTTTCCTTGAAAGCTGTTCATTAATTTTGCTAATGCTGCAATGTACTACAGGGTTGCACAAATGCTTATCTTCTTGGCATTTTTTTTCAATTAATTTATTCATTGTCCAGGGGTTCTGTATTAAGTTGTGTGTACTCATATGAAGCCTTACTTTTTCATTTATTTTGTGCATGCTGGATGGATAAATTTATAGAAACTGGTTTTGTTAATAATCATTTTGTGTTACTTATGTATTTTTTCCTCTTATGTTTTCTCTCATACAGGGCTATGATGCCCAAATCATCTGCACCCTGTATACCATCATACAGTGATGCTGAGAATGAAGTGATTGTTTAGGCACTACATCACCACTGGTCATGCCTCTTAGAGAGAGGACATGTAACTCCATGTGAATTGCAGAAAGAGTCATTACTGGACACATTGTGGGTACTGCAAAGAGCACTTCTGGCTGACATCAAAGATTGAAACAATACTAATTTCATGAACTTTAATCATACTTTAACTTAGAAATGGGGTCCATTCCTGTCATTGTATTAAAAACCCAAAAGATTTGGAGACATTAATAAAGAGAGGCAGAAGTGACAAGTCTTCCTGTGACCGTATCTGGGAGCAGGTGGTCAACAACATCAATTCAGTCAGAAGTCACAGATGTACATATTCAAAAATAAGACATAGGGCCAGTGATATGATCACACAGGTAAGACATAGGAAAGCTGCAATTGACCAGACATGTATGGCTATGTGGTGTTCTTCCTACTAAATCAGAAATGACTGAACCAGAAGATTTCCTGCCCACTGTCAGAGATCCAGACAGCTCAGCACAGGGTTCACACAAAATCATTGATGTTGGGCTTAGCATGGAAGACAACCCAAATGTACCTACTGAAGAACTTCCAGGTATGCAATATGATAAAATAATTCTCATTGAAGATATAGCTATGTTATACATTATATGTATGTGTGTATGTGTGTGTGTGTGTGTGTGTGTGTGTGTGTGTGTGTGTGTGTGTGTGTGTGTGTGTGTGTGTGTGTGTGTGTGTATATATATATATATATATATATATATATATATGTATATATATATATATATATAGAGAGAGAGAGAGAGAAAGAGAGTGAGAAGGATGAAGTAGAAGAAGCACTGACAGACAGAGAGAAGGGGAGTCAACTGGACAGTAAACTTTTGCATCAGATGTGTCTTTTTCTGTAGCTGTAAAGGGAATTGTTTTCTATTTCTTGTATCATTTGCTTTGTGATGCTTATTATCAACCACATTTCATCTCACTTATATGTAGGCACATCTAGTTCTCATTTTGCATGTCCCCCTGCACATAATAAGCACACATTTTGAATTATTTTTTATGGACAAAAGGTACATGCATATGTAACAGAAAGTTATTTGTTTTCATTGCATTAGCATCTCCTAATTTTCAATATACATTTCTCATAACATACATTTGATCAGTTTGCATTCTATTACTCTCTTCATTGTGTTGATTCCTTGTTATCATAAGTGACCTGCCAGTGACAGTCAGAGTATCGGTAGCCTCTAATGATGGTGGTGGCAATAATAAAGCACAATCTGGGGGGGTACAGAGGGACAATCTGATATTGAGGTTGTGCTCCAATATCCTCAGCTCCTATTTTGGACATAGCATGCCTACGCATATCCATGACACTGTGACCTCATAGTGCAGGTTGAGGGTGGCAAAGGTGATGACTCAAGTTGCAGAACTAGTTGATTCTCCCTGTACCCAGCATTAGGGTCAAATGAAACACTGGCAGGCTGGTAGAGGTGCATGGAGGAGGCCTGCTGTCCACCCTCCTCTTGACGTTGTTGTATCGGTAGATGCCACACAGCTTTATGTGCAGGGCCATGATGGAGGCACAGGCATGTTCCACTAGGGTCTCAGAAGAGATAATATGAGCACTAAACATTGTGCAGTCTGACATGCAGAACTGCCTGAACTGTGTGGATGGCTTCATGCACAGGTTAAATGACACACTGGATCAGGCAGTGTCTGTAATGGAATGTCTACTGGGGATGGTCAGCATACATGTGGCTGGGAGCCACTACATTGTCATGTGTTAGCTGATGTAGTCATCCAAGATCACACTTCCATAGTGGCACTACTTCCACTGCTCCTTCAGTGATTGCAGTGTTTACAACCAGACATGGTAGAACATGTGGTTATAGTTCAGGACATAGGTGTGATGAGAGCTCAACCAACAGACTTCATTCATGTTCAGGTAGTATCCCAAATTCTATCCAGGGCCATGAAACTAGCAGTGCAACTCCTGGCAGAGGTAATTTTGATGGTCAGGGGCAATGATGTTGACCTGACTAGTCTGTCCTGCACATCTCACACCTGTCCAAAATGCCAGGGCATAGCTCTAGCACAGTGCTTGATTTTGTTCAAATAGACATACACACACACACACACACACACACACACACACACACACACACACACACACACACACACACACACACACACACACACACACACACACACACACACACACACACACACACACGCACATGCACATACACACATTCAACAAATACGTGTCCATAAAGCAAAAACCAACAACCGCCAACCAAAACCAGAACTTGGGTCCACTTAAAAATTCACAAAACACAGAAAATACACAGAAGGATCCAAGGACGACTAAAGGCTTCCAAAATAAATCCGTCTTTAATGTACAAAATGTAAAAGCATAAGCGTTTTCACAGCAAAGCTACTTCATCAGATGCATTTCACAACTAAAATTCTTTACTCATTATATATACTAACTAAAAAGATTACATGACTGAAACCTTTGCTTCCTTAAAGACATATTACTAAAAATGTTCAGTACAATATATTTATATATAAATACTGAATAATAACATCCAACAAGGAATAAAAAGTTACATATATATGTAAATATGCCTAAAATAATAAAAATAAATAAAAAACATGTACTTATATTTAACAATTGTTATTATTCAAAATAAGTAAATTCCAGATTACTTCCTCTTCAGTGGTCTGGCTTTAAGTTTCGGTCTCAATGGCATCCTGTCATTCAAGCCATGTCCATAGTCCCCTCGTAGTCTAACTATTCATTTGGCTTCTAACTGTTCAGTTTGATTTCTGATGTCCCCTTTCCTTATATTTTCATGTACATATCCTATCACCATAAACATGAACAGTTAAGAGGCATCAGTATCTACAATATGTTTAGACAAAGCACTGAGTGTATCACTTTTACTTATACTTATGTGGTAATAGTGTTCCTTAATTCTATCTCTCAGTGCTCGATCAGTTTTACCAACATAGAATTTTGTACATACTGAACAGTGAGCTAGATAGATCACATGCATGCTGCTGCACATTGCAGCAATGTCAAAGCTATAAGTCCTACTTTGATCAGGGTGATAGAATGTTCCTGTACTATCAATATATTTGCAGGCTTGACAATGCCCACATACAGTAGTACATCCATTACTTATACTGAATAACATTCCTTTTGGTAAACATAAACGTCTTTTAAGGGACTTCATGCTCTTGTATACATATCTTGGTCTCTTATCTACTATAGCCTCAATGTCATTGTCTGTAGTCAAAATATCCCAGTGTCTTTCGATTATATCCCTATATTGTTTTATATCACTGGAATAATATAAGCATATTTTGAATAATAACAATTGTTAACTATAAGTACGTTTTTTATTTATTTTTATTATTTTAAGTATGTTTACATATATATGTAACTTTTTATTCCTTGAATGTTTATTATTCAGTATTTATATATAAATATATTGTACTGAACATTTTTAGTAATATGTCTTTAAGGAAGCAAAGATTTTAGTTGTGATCTTTTTAGTTAGTATATATAATGAGCAAAGAATTTTAGTTTTGAAATGCATCTGAGGAAGTAGCTTTGCTATGAAAGTGCTTATGCTTTTACATTTTGTACATTAAAGACGGATTTATTTTGGAAGCCTTTGGTCATCGTTGGATCCTTCTGTGTATTTTCTAAATACTTGTCCATGCCACCATACCACCACAGACACACACACACACACACACACACACACACACACACACACACACACACACACACACACACACACACACACACTCTCTCTCTCTCTCACTGAAACATGTTTTCTAAGCAGTACTGTTGACTGCTATTCATATCTTGCTACTGGTTCTGACAATTGGATACTTAGGAAATACATATGTGTTTTACTTGCACACATGCCCTTTTTGGTGTCATGTTTACCCTCCTGTACCCCCCACCATACCCTATGCAAGTGATGATAATTGTGTCCTGCCCTTTGCACATTTCATTGTAACATCAGGTTGCATATATAGCTGATGCACAGAATAGATAGCTAATGCTTGCTTATTCAGAAGCTTGCTTTAATGTAAACGTATAGCAGAAGAAATGTTATTCATCATTCATAATAAGTTGTGAATGATTGTTTATGTAATTGTTGTCCCTCATTGTATTTCTGTGTTTTTAGCACTGAAGTCATAGTAAATTTTTAAAGATTGCTTATTGTTATACTTATGCAAATTATGCTAACATTCATCTGCTCACTTACATATATACAGTGTTCAAATGAAATGTTTAATGCATGGTATTCGGCAAAATACATAGCTGTATATTGCAACATGAGTCATAAGTTATTACTGACATTACTGTACACCTGGGATATGTTCTACCTTAGAGACATATAAGAATTTACATTTGACAGTAATCAGTTTAATACCTCCTTTATTCATACAGGTAACATATTTACCTTGTTAATACTGTAGCTATAAAATGTCTCCCTGGGGGTTGTCTCTGTGTAATGCAGAGTACAACCATTACATGGTTAAGTAAATGTTGTACAGTTTTGTAGGCATCAGTTTTAATATTTGTGTGTGCTTAAGCTTTCAGATTTTCATTTAGGTAGTCTGTGTGTGTGTGTGTGTGTGTGTGTGTGTGTGTGTGTGTGTGTGTGTGTGTGTGTGTGTGTGTGTGTGTATGCTATTCTTTGCCTCTTAGCCAAAGACATGGCATACTGTGCATGCCTATGTCTGCTGGCAGCATCTGTAGCTGGTGGTTCTCTCTCTCAGACTCTTCATTTGTATCCGTTGGAGATACTGGCTGTGTTTGTGATCTGGGAAACTGTGACCTGCCCCAAGTTGTCCTTGCTGAAGCTGTTTCATGAGAATTATATCAAGTAACATGGCACAAAATGTTAGTATTTCAGCAGATCTTGCTGGGTCATACTGCAGGGCACCTTCTGATGTGTCTGGACACTGGAGATTTGATTTAAACAATCTGAATACATGCTCTATTATACTCTTAGTTTGAGCATGGGCATCACTGTACCCTTGCTCAGTGAGGTTGTATGTGTTTCTCAGGGGTGTCATGATCCAATGTTCTAGTGCATAGCCTGCATCCCCCAGTAGATGTCGCTGTGGAAACTCCTTGCAAAGCTTGTGTACAGCTCACATGCATGCCATATGTGTGAGTCATGAAAACTACCTGGGTTACGTGCATATACATTGCAGATAATTGCTGGTTGATTCTCCCTGTAGCCATCATGAGGGGTAATTGAAACACTGACAGGTTGGTACAGGTGCATGGAGGAGGCCTGCAGTAAGGAAGAATCATTTAGACTATAGTGAAAACACCTGGACATCTTCCTGTAAGTAGTATCCATTCCTGTTAATGTACCTCCTTCTCTGTTAATCTGGTGGAGCTTTTATTTCTTTTTCTATTCAATCTATGGCCCCCAAAAATTCAGAGAAGTATGCTTTTGCATAAAATTCCTGCTTGCTTTCTCTTCTAGAGTGCATGGGAAACAGACACGCTCCCTTGCATGTTGTAGCATTACATCTAGAAACAAATGTAATATTTTAAAAGCTGAGGCCTGCGCTAGCTCTAATGTGTCTTCTGTGGGTCTCGGGAAAATACCTGTGGGTAGTATATGTAAAGCTACACATGCCTTTGTTTCCATTGGGCTCTCCATAATTTCTGTGGAGATTCAGGTGAGGGCACAGATTGCGTATTTCCTCTAGTGTTTCCGTGTCCACTCGGTATCACTCTACAATATCTGTGTCATGCAGATAATTGTAAGTTAAATGGGGTCTAAACACCCTTCTTCATTTTGGGCAAGGTCTGGCAGCAGCAACACCTTGAATTAAAGCCTTTTGCAAATACAGCTTAATGATGACAACAGCAAACCCTAACATTTTTTCTAAGTTTAATAGTTACCTTAATCTAAAAAGATTTGGATTTCAGGGCAAATGGCAGCACTATATACATGATTGCTTTATAGGTTCCTAATAGCTCCACCATGCTGGATCAGTTAATTAGTATGTAGTTCAGCTACTTATGCTTTCATTAGCATATCCTGCCATTAAACCTTGTTTTGAGGCTCAGCACTATTTGTAGAGCCATTTAATGAATACAAAATTGCATGCTATCTTGAGTGTGGTATGCAGTGATGTGTACATGATACCCGCTGAATCCAGCCCAATGCGAATATTCTGTAAGTAGACCTGTTGCTTTAAAACTGATGTGCATTATGTCCATTAAGGCAATATACAAAGAACCACTGCTTTAAGTAATCAGATACATGTTTGAATTAGGCTGTGTATAAAGGGAATGCTATAGGCCTAACAAATAAAAGAGTTAGCCCTTCATAGGAGGAAATGGTTGTCTGGAGCACTGCTTCTAGGAATTATGATGCAGTAAGGAAGAATCATTTAGACTATATTGAACACACCTGGACATCTTCCTGTAAGGAAATCTAGAGGGAAGAGTCTTCATATGAAAACATCTACAATCCATAGACACCAATACCACCTGCTTCTTGCCAATGCAGAAAGGAATAATTGGACTGTTTAAAAACTGTTGATCTGTTTGTCGTATTTCTGCTACTTTTGAAAAAAAAAAAAGTACTCTGTATTTTTTTTCTTTCTGTCTACAAAGTTATTCTGGTGCATTTGGTTGTGTAAGAAATAGTCTGCACTTGTTTTATCAAAAAATGAAAACTACACATTTTTGATAGTCCTTGGATCTTTGGTACATGATGGTTAATGCAGGTATTTTTTTTATGAAAGTTTTATGCCAAAGGTCCTGATCATTACTTTTTGCTACCTGTACAAATTCACACTGTTTGCTTACTCTTTAGCTAGGATAATTTACTTATTCCTCTGCTATTTTTAACTGCCAAGATCTTTGGTGTGTGCTGCATTGCTGTTGAGAAGTCTGCAACTATGTCCTACATGTCTATACATCAAGATGGCTACTGTTGAGCAACTCTTACAAACAGGTCTCATTCGATTGACTAATCAAACACATGGCTGAACAGCAAAACATTGAGGCCATAATAGTGGACACCCACATTATTGGATAACTGGTGGCAATAGAAAATGCCGACATATGTATGTGGCAGATTGCACAAAAGCAGAGGTAGAGATTTGCCCTTTGCTTACTTTTGTGCAATCTCAGAGTTGGTATACAGAATTATCAGGGTAGGGCAAGAGGTTTTACACCCCCTGAACATAAAACATGTTTTTTTTGTTTATATGTTTGCATTTGTGTCTGTGTGTGGATGTCAATATTGTGGGCATTCATTCTTGTGGTCTTGAAGTTTTGTTGTTCAACCATGCGTATGGTCAATCAACTGAATTGGATCCCTTACAAATCATATTACTGCTGAGGATATGCATCCATTACCATAGCTACAGTAATTCCAAAGGTAGTCCCACCATAAATAAGTTGATCATGGAAAAACATTTTGAGGCATATCTAGTAGCCTTTGAGCAGTATGCCCTCCAGGAGGGATAAGACTGGATTGACTAGGTTGCAACTATATCTCTCAACCGTACTGAATTCCTCAGTAAATATCGGTTTTGAGGGCAAAATATTGGGGTGCTACAAATTGTTAGTGCCCCCTTTAATTTTTGAATTTTCCGAATTTTTTTGAAGTTTGTCTTTTTTTGGAGGACAAATTTGTTCCTGATGTCATCACATACAGGGCATGCATGATGATATCAGCTTCAGGAGGCACACACAGCCATTTGTTACTTTAACTTGTTGCAGAGTTGCACCAGTTTGCATGTTTTATTTTCTTCCTCCAGGTAAGTCTTATCTGTGTATGTGTATTAAATGTCCCAGTTAGGTACAACTAGTGGTTAAGATAACTCAGACTCAAGCCCTATACCTTAGGTACAAGGAGCAAGAGCCTACATTTTCTACCCATACTACCACCACTTGCTTCAAGGAGTTAAGTCCATAGTTCTCAACTGTCCAAAGTTTTACAGAATGTCTGGAATATTTGGCTCATACTTTTGGTCTGTTTCACTTAAAATGTGTCTTTTTCTGGCAAATCAGTGAGAACTGAATTCACTAAATAATAATAGCCATTTAAGTTTCAGTCTTCCTATCTTTCAGGAAATGCATGCTAACACAAAACATTTTATTCTAGCAACGTTTCTAAGATTATATAAGCAATGTTTAAATGTATCCCTGTTTTGGGGCCTTTGCCCCCCCCCCCCCAATAAATGTTGGCTTTTTTAAGATTTCTTGTGCTGCATAGTTCTTCAAGGGGAGAGAAGTTTAGTGCTGCTTATGCAAAGCCTGCTTGTATTGTTAGTAGCAGAACAGGTAGAATGCTTGCTTTTGATGCAGAAGGTTGTGGGTTCTACTCCCACAGTATATAGATGGATTGCTGATATTGTACTGTGTTGTACTTTTGAAGGGGGTGGATGCTGCAGTCCTGAGAATGTCCTCTTTGGTGGAGATACCTAGTAACTATGAACCTGTTATCAGTTTCTCATCCATTCCCTATTACAATATTACCAGCTTATCATTTTTTTAATGTAACATAGGCAACGTATTCCTCAAGGGCAACATACACTTTATTTGTAGATGAAACAATGAAATATAAAGTTTTTTTTGCTAGCAGCAACCTCTTCATTAGTTACATATCTCTTTAATGTAGAATTATTTAGATGACTTTTACTTCTGCAGAGATTTTGCTTATTTGCTGATACTGGTGGATTGTAGAAGTTTGAGGAGACTGTTATGATGGAAATGTTCTAAACTGGGCAGTTTTGTCATTATTGATTCATGCATTTTGTTTCATTATTTACTGGAAAAATGTTCAAAACAATAAATTTAAAACATGCTCTAACAAGTGTGCTGTATTGTATAAAGAATGTAATTTAATACAATCAGGAAGGTATATCAAAGAATGCTTGTATGTTTTGTGTGCAAGAGGCCTATGATTTTAAAACAGCCCAAAGGTAATCTTTATCCACCACTGGCCAGATGCATTTTCTTTGAATGTGGGTTTCAGTGTTGTTTCAATGAATGTGAGTTTCAAGAGAACAGAAGTTTTAATGCTGTCTGTTTTCATTGTGAGACTGTATTGCTTTGTTTAGCAGATGTCTATTAGTGTTTGTGCTATAAAATGTAAAATAAAAGTTTTAAATGAAATTGAAATAATCATTGTAGAAGTAAAGCAGTATGTACATTACAGTGTTCATGGTAAAGGGTTGAAATATCCAAGTAATGGGACATTGGAGTGGCTGCAGGGGGGAGGGCTGTGTATAGAGGGCCCCCATTCGACCATGATTTTGTAAGGTGGGGAAGAGCGGTAAACTCAAAGAAAACCTCGGGCAGCACAAACTCTAGCTACACCACTGATCAGTAGCCACGGAGAATGACTTTTGGAGGGCCTAGCAAACTATAATATTCTTTTGCTAAGATTAAAATATTGCATACCATTAAATGCCCTACTTTTACCACAAAACCCACATACTGCAAGTCACCAAAAACAAACTCCTAAGGTTCATCATCTTCTCTCTTCCCAGTGAACATAATTGCTACACATTTCAAAAAAGATGGTTACCATTTACTACAGGATCTGGGGCCATATTTTGGTTGTCTGTTCGTCAGTTTGCATTTGAAAGTTAGTATCCCACAATTCCATTGGAGTTGGTGGGGTTACATAATTATGTATGCAAAATTTATGTTAATTAACATACAGATTTATACCTTTTTTCATTGACCTTTGTCCAGATTTTTGATGATTCCAGGTTGAGAGGTATGACTACAACCCTTTCAGCTCAGCTTGCTGAGTATCTTTTAAAAGGTTTCATAGGTATGGAAGGGCTGATTATTCGGGCTATGAAAAAATAAAGAAGACATTGTCAGTTTGAGCTAGTGTTACCTCTGAGACACAAGCTCAGAAGTGTCATAGCTGGATTTTCTCTGAGCAAAATAAGATCTCAGTTGTGCTATCTAGAACATACACATAAATTGTAGTTAGATCATAAGGATCAATATAGTAAAAGTAAAATGATAGAAATGTTAAGACACTGATAAATGTAAAAGGGCTTTAACTTCTTTTTTGTGAAACTTTGTGTTTCAGACTGACCCTATGCTGACAATTTTATTGTACCGGTAGAGTAACTGTTAAGCAATAAAATTATGTTTAAAATTGTGCAGCCTAGACCTATGGCAAATCATGTGCTAAATTCTAGTTACAAACATATATCATCAGCTGTAGAGATGATTTGCTTTAATTGTGGGAAAAATGAGCTAGATAGCTAAAATGTGCACTAGCAATAGTAGCACTATCATACCTGGGAAAACTATAACCAGGTATAATCATGCTGCTAATCATGGCATGTCTGTAGACTATAATAAAATATCTGCAAAAACAGCAGACTCATCCTTTTGCTGTTGTGCTATAACAAAGTTAATTAAGTGCAGCATTTCAGTTAATGGCATAGAGTTGAATGGGCTACTACATTCAGACAGCATGGTCCTGCTTTTAAAGGCAAGGTATGCAGGTAAAAAGAAGTTACTCTCTAAAAGTCAGTCAGAACAGTCTGCATTCAAGGAGGTTGAAAATGGTATCTCATTACTCAGCTCCAAATTCAAACTGTGTTTGTAATAATAGTACATTCTTTTGCTGTTGTTCCTAGTTAAACATCTGATATGATACCAAAGAAGGATTTTCCTCACTTTAAAGATTTACATAGGCAATGAGAAGAAAGTGCTGCTTTTGAGAGACATTTTTCTCAGTAGGAGGATGGGAACCAACAAATGACTAGGCCTACAGATGCACCTCTACCTAACTTGGGAAAAGGGGGCAGGGTGACCACCAGACATAGTCATATAAGACTCCAACAGAGATCAAGGGATAGTGTTACAAAGCCCTATTGGAACAGAAATTTGGCTAAGGCTGCAGAGGAAAGAATAACTTGGCTCATTTAAAAAGATATATCAGGCACATGTCTATGCCAAAGCAAGAATACAGCCTACTGAAGGAAAGGAGCAACACAAAACAATTTTGTAGCATAAAAGTATTGCAAAGTAGAGAGTAGGGGTAATTAGAAAACATGTCCAAAAAACAGAAGCAAGTGCTGGAAATAAAACCAAAAACACAAACCAACACTGAAGAGAGGTGGAAAGCCAATAAATATCCAGTAATAGTCCAAGAAGATACAGTGGAATCCACAAAACTCGAAGTTTCAAAAAACAGGTTTATTGTAAACGCCAGTAAAACACCTTGATGCTCGTTTTCGTTACTCCAGTAACTTCATCAGACAATGAATCAACAAATTCATCTCCTTAAGTACAAACATCCATTACCTAATTAATACAATAATTAAAACTTAAAGAAAACCTGCTGAATTTTCTTTACCAGTTAAAAACTTGCATAAAAACAATTTATATTATATAATTAATATGTAAATTTCTAGATACATAATTCAAGGGAATTTTTGTTGTTTGTTTTAAAAACTAAAGTATTCTTGATAGCCCCACCATCTAAATAGAAATAGCTTTCAATTTTAATATTGGTTTGATGGATATATAATCATTAAGTCCAGGCTCCTTATTTGCCTCCAGGTAGATTTGCCAGTGTGTTTCCCTCTGTTCTAAAATAGTTTGCCATGGTCCTCCCTGGGATCCAACTGAACACTATCCAGAACAAAAAACAAAAATTTGGCTTTGGGACATGTGTATGTGTGTTTAAACAAGGCGTTAGTAGTATTCCCTTTTTGTATATCATAATTGTGTTCATATATTCTGCGTTTTAAAGACCGCTCCGTCTTGCCCACATAGTATGCCGGGCATAAAATGCACTTAGCCAGATACACAACCCTTTGGCTGTTGCAGTTGTAAAATCCTTTGGCTCTGATGGTCATGTTTTTAGCTGCCAAAAATACTTCCTCTATATGTGCAATATGTGAGCACTGGGCGCAGGATCCACATTTGTAAGTGCCCTTTCTAGATCTGTGGGAATAGGATTGAAAGGGCGTCTTTTCTAGTATATTCTTGATACTGCTGCCTTTACGGAAAACTGCCTTCATGTCCCTGCCATGCAAATTTCCCAAATCAGTGATCTCTGTGAAGGTTTCCCATTCTCTTCTGATTATATCTCTTATTTTACTGGAATTGGCACTGTATTGTGTAATAAAAGCTTGATTGTATTCCGACTGTAATATCTGTGGAGTCTGTACTTCCTCCCCATGTGTCAATCCCAGAATTGGTCTGAACCTACCTGTTCTTTCTTTTCTGACCTGTTCATAAATATTATATATCATATCTCTAGGATACCCTCTGTCCTGGAATAAAAGACTGAGGTTCTCACACTCCTTCAGAAACTCCTCTTCATTGGATGTCATTCTGGAGATTCTGACAAACTGGCCCTTGACAATCCCTTTCTTTTGATATACTGGATGTGCGCTGTCATAGTGTATGTAACTATTAGAAAACGTCGGCTTCCTATATACTGAAGATTCAAATTGATGATCACTATTGATACTGAGCTTGACATCCAAGTATTCCACCCTTTCTGTGGTGACTTGGTATGTGAAAGTGAGGAAATTGGTGGTGCCAGTTAGGTATTCCATAAAATCTGTAAGTAGACTATCAGATCCTATCCAGAAAATACAAATATCATCTAGGAACCTGTAATAGGCCACCCAGTATTTACTGAAGGGGCTGTTGAAAACATATTTATTTTCCCAAATGGACAAAATTATGTCCGCATATGTCGGGGCGCAGTTAGCTCCCATCGCTACCCCGGATATCTGTTTATAAAACTCCCCTGAAAAATAAATAAAATTATTATGCAGCACCAATTCCATAAGCTGCAAAATAACAAAATTGTCGTTATTGTTAGATGAAGAGTTGGATACAAGTGCTTCCTCTAACCACAGTAATCCAATATCGTGTGGAATAACAGAAAAAAGGTCCACTATATCAATGGTCAGGAACTTGAGATTAGGACTCCAAAGATCAGGCGTAATCTGCCTTAGAAATTCCCATGAGTCTTTCAACATATGGGAAGATCTCGGCCATAGACTTTTCAATTTGAAATCCAAATATTTGGAAAGTGGGGAAATTTTAGATCCTTGTGCTGCCACTATCGGCCTCATAGGTGGATCTTGTATATTCTTGTGTACTTTGGGTACGCCGAATATAGAAGGCACCCTGGGTTGAGGGTTGTCCAGAAAAACATAAGTACCATAGTCGATAACTTCCTGGTCCAATAGATCTTTGATGGCCAAATCCATTCTCTGGTAAGCTATATGGATTTCATTGAGGGAAACAGGACTGTACCTAGCTTCATTTTTTAAAATGGTATTCATTTTACCTTCATATAAGAGCTGGTCCATAATTACTGTTCCTCCCCCTTTGTCGAGTTCCATTACTCTAATGTTGGTATTTTGTTGTAACGCGTATAATAATTGTTGTTCAGAGGTGGTCAAGTTGGAAGTGTACCCACCCCTTTTGCAATGGCTCCTGATCTGTTGTTCTATCCTATACTCTAGGTTTTTTAGTTGGGGGTGTAAGGGTGGATTGTATAAACTACTTCTGTGTAATTCAGCACTTGGGTGAACCTCCCCTGGACCTAACAGGTGTATTAGATTCAGTTTCCTTATGAAGAGCTTGGTGTCTATAATGACCTGAGTTATAGCACTGCTCCTGTTAGGTACGTATTTGAAACCTTTAGTAAAAAGTGTAAAATAAGTATCATTGATGTTAAGTGAACTATAATTGTATATAGTATATCCCCCTTGTTGACAAAGTGGGCCCTCATAGTTATTATCATCTGGACTAAGTTCAGCATGGCTTATTCCCAAAACTGAACCTGTCCAGGATGTGGATACCTGTTGTTCCTCGTCTTCTCACTCTGTGGATAGCCCTGGGGGGAAAAAGACTGTTGGTACTGTGTTTTACGTTGGTTCCTGATTCTTTCTGATCTCCTGGGGAGTGGTTCTGATCCCTGCTCCTGACCTGTCTCATGCTCATTGTTGTAAGATATATCCCCTATATGTGACACTGGTCGTGTAATATGATTTCTTCTATCAATACTAGAATGTGGTATAGGGTAAGGGCATCCTGCCTCATATTCCCTTAAATCCCGTTGTAACTTTTTGTATTTTCTCTGTAATATAATTGTACATTTATTATCGACATCCTTCCTAATTTGGTAGTACTTTTTGTTTTCTGATTCAACCTGAAACAACAAGTCCGTAGTAACAGCATTATTGTACTTGTTAATATCTTGGTCTAAATTAGCAATTTCAGATTCATTTCTTTTGATGATGGCTCGTATAATGTCTAACCCGCACTTGTCAAAGGCGGAAATCAAGTCAGAATGAAAGTCACTACCAGCGACGACGTTGCTGGGATATTTGCACACACGTAAGCCCTTGGGCACAATGTTATTATTCAGACACTCATTGAGGTACATGTTGTCCAAATTCAAACTACGGTACCTGTACAATGATGTCTCTAGTGCGGCCATAGATTCCCGAAAACATGATCTGTCGTCAGTCCTGGTGTTCGCCTGCCCTGGTTGTTGGAACGTAGGGATATCCTGATACCATTCCTTGAAGGTAGAGGGTAACATAATGTCTGGTCCTGCTGTTCCATCAGAACGCTGTTGACTCACACTCCCTTCCTGTAGAATGAGCGGAGTTTTGTGGAAATCCGTCGCTGTGTTAGAGCGCCCTCTGCCATTGGAGGATGGCATGGCAGAATTAGGATGTTGATTAAGGTGACTCGCTGACTCCCCGTTGGCATGGTTAGTAACATGGCAAGGTTGGGTAAGCAACTGTTGGATACCTTGCCCCAAAGGTAATAATAGATCCAGAAGTTGACTTAGCTGCCCGGTCAACTTACGAATTTCCCCAACTTCAGCTCGAAGACTGGGTTCCTGGATATCGGCCGGTGCACTCTCCCCCGAAGCTTCCATAACAAAACCAATCCAAAAAACAGAAGCAAGTGCTGGAAATAAAACCGAAAACACAAACCAACACTGAAGAGAGGTGGAAAGCCAATAAATATCCAGTAATAGTCCAAGAAGATACAGTGGAATCCACAAAACTCAAAGTTTCAAAAAACAGGTTTATTGTAAACGCCAGTAAAACACCTTGATGCTCGTTTTCGTTACTCCAGTAACTTCATCAGACAATGAATCAACAAATTCATCTCCTTAAGTACAAACATCCATTACCTAATTAATACAATAATTAAAACTTAAAGAAAACCTGCTGAATTTTCTTTACCAGTTAAAAACTTGCATAAAAACAATTTATATTATATAATTAATATGTAAATTTCTAGATACATAATTCAAGGGAATTTTTGTTGTTTGTTTTTAAAAAACTAAAGTATTCTTGATAGCCCCACCATCTAAATAGAAATAGCTTTCAATTTTAATATTGGTTTGATGGATATATAATCATTAAGTCCAGGCTCCTTATTTGCCTCCAGGTAGATTTGCCAGTGTGTTTCCCTCTGTTCTAAAATAGTTTGCCATGGTCCTCCCCTGGGATCCAACTGAACACTATCCAGAACAAAAAACAAAAATTTGGCTTTGGGACATGTGTATGTGTGTTTAAACAAGGCGTTAGTAGTATTCCCTTTTTGTATATCATAATTGTGTTCATATATTCTGCGTTTTAAAGACCGCTCCGTCTTGCCCACATAGTATGCTGGGCATAAAATGCACTTAGCCAGATACACAACCCTTTGGCTGTTGCAGTTGTAAAATCCTTTGGCTCTGATGGTCATGTTTTTAGCTGCCAAAAATACTTCCTCTATATGTGCAATATGTGAGCACTGGGCGCAGGATCCACATTTGTAAGTGCCCTTTCTAGATCTGTGGGAATAGGATTGAAAGGGTGTCTTTTCTAGTATATTCTTGATACTGCTGCCTTTACGGAAAACTGCCTTCATGTCCCTGCCATGCAAATTTCCCAAATCAGTGATCTCTGTGAAGGTTTCCCATTCTCTTCTGATTATATCTCTTATTTTACTGGAATTGGCACTGTATTGTGTAATAAAAGCTTGATTGTATTCTGACTGTAATATCTGTGGAGTCTGTACTTCCTCCCCATGTGTCAATCCCAGAATTGGTCTGAACCTACCTGTTCTTTCTTTTCTGACCTGTTCATAAATATTATATATCATATCTCTAGGATATCCTCTGTCCTGGAATAAAAGACTGAGGTTCTCACACTCCTTCAGAAACTCCTCTTCATTGGATGTCATTCTGGAGATTCTGACAAACTGGCCCTTGACAATCCCTTTCTTTTGATATACTGGATGTGCGCTGTCATAGTGTATGTAACTATTAGAAAACGTCGGCTTCCTATATACTGAAGATTCAAATTGATGATCACTATTGATACTGAGCTTGACATCCAAGTATTCCACCCTTTCTGTGGTGACTTGGTATGTGAAAGTGAGGAAATTGGTGGTGCCAGTTAGGTATTCCATAAAATCTGTAAGTAGACTATCAGATCCTATCCAGAAAATACAAATATCATCTAGGAACCTGTAATAGGCCACCCAGTATTTACTGAAGGGGCTGTTGAAAACATATTTATTTTCCCAAATGGACAGAATTATGTCCGTTTGCTGTTGTGCTATAACAAAGTTAATTAAGTGCAGCATTTCAGTTAATGGCACAGAGTTGAATGGGCTACTACATTCAGACAGCATGGTCCTGCTTTTAAAGGCAAGGTATGCAGGTAAAAAGAAGTTACTCTCTAAAAGTCAGTCAGAACAGTCTGCATTCAAGGAGGTTGAAAATGGTATCTTATTACTCAGCTCCAAATTCAAACTGTGTTTGTAATAATAGTACATTCTTTTGCTGTTGTTCCTAGTTAAACATCTGATATGATACCAAAGAAGGATTTTCCTCACTTTAAAGATTTACATAGGCAATGAGAAGAAAGTGCTGCTTTTGAGAGACATTTTTCTCAGTAGGAGGATGGGAACCAACAAATGACTAGGCCTACAGATGCACCTCTACCTAACTTGGGAAAAGGGGGCAGGGTGACCACCAGACATAGTCATATAAGACTCCAACAGAGATCAAGGGATAGTGTTACAAAGCCCTATTGGAACAGAAATTTGGCTAAGGCTGCAGAGGAAAGAATAACTTGGCTCATTTAAAAAGATATATCAGGCACATGTCTATGCCAAAGCAAGAATACAGCCTACTGAAGGAAAGGAGCAACACAAAACAATTTTGTAGCATAAAAGTATTGCAAAGTAGAGAGTAGGGGTAATTAGAAAACATGCATACAAATTCTCAGAGTGTATTCTAAAGAAATGGATTTAAAAAGTATGAAAATGCACAGAATGAACATAATTCAAAACTTTCCATAAAGCTAAATTAATAAGTCCCAGAAAAGGAGAACTCTAACAGTAGATGAGTATAGAAGAGGAGAAACCTATCAATAAGGTAAACATCACTTGTGTGGTACTAGTGTAGTAAATGAGGGAAAACAGTACCTGGTCAGAGAATTAATCCCACTTCTTTTAATTTGAAACAGAAAACTCAAGTAAGGGAAGACTTTAAGTAACATGTATCTGTAAGTAAAGGAAGAAGAAATAACAAAATGTATTTTCTCTGACATATGTTTTGTAGAGTGAGAGTAAATTAGAAAAGAAAAAAAAAGTGAGAGGGTGGTGCTCACATATTTTATTTTTATTTATTTTACATTTGTTGACTGGGCTAGTCTAGCTGGATATATGTCCATTTTCAGTAGAGGCCCGGGGAGAAAAGCTCCACACAATTTAAACAAAGTTCACATCTACAGAAAATACATATTTAGAATGCATATACATTTTCTTAAACAGAGAAGGCTGCAAGTTTACAATTACATAACGAATGTTGCACATATTTGAATAGACTTAGTATAGTTAATAAGAAGTTACATATAAATGTTACTGAAGAGTACTAGTTAAGAGAAGAGAAGAAAACAATAGTGTCGATGTAGGTAGGAAAGGAAGATAAGGAAAAATGAAATGGAGAAGCAGTTAGGTAATAAATCTAGAAGTAATATGAGTAACTTTAAAGAATCCAGTACTAGCAAGGACTGTGAAGGAGAGGAAGCATAGTAGTATTTAATAAGAAATAGATTTAGAGAAAAGAAGGCAAAATAAGTTAGAGAGAAGAAGTAGATTCAGAGATGAGAATCTTGAATCATTCAGGTAAAAATGGATAAGTTGGTCAGTCCGGTTTAGAACAGGGGCACATCCAGTGTATTTTTAGGAAGAGCTTAAGCTTATTTTTAAACAGAGTAGTTGAGGAAAGTGTGGTAAGTTCAGAGGGAAGTAGGTTCCAGGTTTTTCCAATGGAAATAGAAAACAGAGAGTCTCCAGCTCTATTATTTGATTTGTTGATGTATACAAGAGATTTTTGTGATGATCTTAGGGACTTAAGGTTCTCATAGGGGTGGATAAGATTAGATAGGATGGGTGTTTTGTCAGGTTGATACAGTATTTTGTGGACGATGGTCAGTTGATTATATTTTAGATGCTGGTGAAATTCAAGCCATCCAAGGTGCTTTAGATTAATACAGTGATGAGTTCTATAAGGATTACCTGTGGCAAATCTGGCTATGCTATTATAGGAGTTTTCTAGTTTTTTAAGGTTATTTTTTGACAGATTGGTAAAAATGGGTGAGGCATAAAGAAGGGTGAAGATAAGGTGTGTGTGGGCAATGGTAATTCTAGTTGCAGGAGTGAGGAAGGATTTGATCCTGTAAAGAGAGCTTATTTTTTTATTGGTAGTTTTCAGAATGTTGTTGATATGGGCATCAAAGTTTAGGTTATTATCTATGGTGATACCTAGCAGTTTGGTAGTTTGATCTTGGGATATGATTGTACCGTCATGGGATGATACAGAGAAGTCTATTGGTGGATATTTACTGGTAGGTGTGAAAAGGAGAAGTTTAGTTTTTTTAGGGTTTAATAAGAGGCAGCGTTTTGTAAACCATAGTTCTACAGAGTTAAATGTGTTTTGAGATAGGGAGTGAAGTTCAGATACAGAGACAGAGGGGAAAGCAGCATGCAGAAGAAGTGAAAATAATAACTGTAGTGTGTACTAACA
Source organism: Protopterus annectens (assembly GCF_019279795.1). NCBI lineage: Eukaryota > Metazoa > Chordata > Ceratodontiformes > Protopteridae > Protopterus > Protopterus annectens. Next base: position 426,497,719 of record NC_056735.1, read on the forward strand.
GGTGAGATAACCTCCAACCAAGCCTTACTAATATTCCTGTTAAGCTAAAATACAAAAGTCCTAAACAGAAGAAGGAAGGTTCTCTGCATCAAATTTATAATTGAAAAGTGCAAGTAAAATAATGTAGAGATAGTAATTGATATTAAAGAATATTGGCATTATCTGTCTTTCTTAGGAAAGACACTGAAACCACAGTGCCTTTTACCTCCTGATATACTGACCCTGAGGAAACTCTAAAACTTGCTTTTATGTAGGCTTTACAAAGCTTTACAAAGGCAAAATGTGATGATGACACTTTATGAACAGCAAGGGATACTATAGGTAGAGTTGTACGGAAAGATGCTGAAAAAATATCCCACTTTCTGCTTGCACATTATGTTTAAAATATGACCTACTGTACATAGTAAGTAAGTAAGGACAAAGAGGAAGTAATACATCAGTATTAGTATACAAACTTTTCAGAAACCTAGTAATGAGGTTATCACATAGTCATGTACATGGAAGCCCTCTAGAAATAGGCATGACTAAAGCATGTATCCCAGCAAGATTTTAATGAATGAAGTTGAGTACTTCTATGTATGTCCTGAATGCCAGAAGGCAGCTTCTCACATAGGCTTCAAAAATCCTTTAATATGAATGACCATTATAGGGCAGCTATTTTAATATATTGCTATAGATGGTGTTAAATCACTGTTAAAATACTGCAAATGGTTTCAACACATGTTGGTTATTCTTTATGCAAGTAAGTGCCCTGATTATTTTGTACTCTGTAAGTCTAATGCTAAACCTGAAGCTAAGGAATCAGTCTTATTTTTTTCCATAGCAGGAATGTGTTTGGAAATACTTAACAAATAACAATTGGGTGACTCCATTTATATCCAGAATAATGTGACAGCTGTGACAATGTTTTAAGTTCAAGTAATTAAAAGCCTCAACATACAACCTCCATAAAGGTGGAACATTTAAAGAGAACATTAAATTCCATGCTAAAAAAGCAATTGAGGAAGATGTTAAAAACTGGGAACAGTAAGCAGCATACCTCCTGTTTGTCATTGCAGGAATATCCAAAGGTTTAACAGGGCTCGATCGTTTGAGTTGTTACATGACAGACACCCTAGGAAACTGCTGGATATGCTATGGAGAAACTAGAAAATAAGACAAAATCTTATTTAAAAGTGTCATAGAGCACTACAGCGATTTACAGGATAGGTTGAAAATTCAAAGCCATTGTACAGGAACACATGGAAAGAAACCAAGGTATAAAACAACAGGTGCGTAATTGAAATGCACAAGGGCCACCAAACTTAAAGTGATCGATCACATGTAGAGTGTTAATACCCAATGCAGAAAGCAGATTTTTGACTAGATGGCATGACCCATATGAAATAGTAAAAAAAATCTAAATGATATAAACTACAGAGTTAAAGAGACTGGTAACAGAAGACCAAAAAAAAAACATATTAGTATTTTGAAACCATGGAAAATCGCACAAACCTGTGCAGATAGTTTAGCAGCAGAGAATAACAGATATAGTGAAGAAAGAAAGTATCATAAGTCAAGAGACTCAAGAAATAGAGGTGTTTCTGTTAAGAAACAAATAAGTGTTTTCAGAACTAAGGCAAGTCACACTTGATTTAACACTATATTAAGAATATTTCTTGGGAAAGTGTTAACTTAAAACCATACAGAATATCAGACCAATATAGTAAAGATTGTGCAAGAGGAAATACTAAAATGTTTAAGATGGGATTACAGAGGAGATAAAAATGGAATAGAATAACGCTATAGTGTTAGTCCCAAAGACTAATAAAACAGACAGGTTTTATAATGAGACTAGGAAACTGAGTAACATTTTAATATTGATGTGATAGCTACCTAATTCCTGAAGTTGGTGAACTAACAGAAATACTGGAGAAGGCAAAATTATTTACCAGATTAGGGCTAACAGCAGAATTCTGACAAATCATCTTAATGGCTGCAACCAAAGAAAAGACAACTTTCCCAATACCAGAGGGCCTATTCCAGGATACCATCCTTCCTTTTTTGTCAACATGGTAGTCCTGTGACTTTTCAAAGATTAATAGATCCTAAAATTCCATGTCAAATATGCTTCTGCTTGCTTAATCAATTTAGTAGTACATTCAAAGGTTGGGGCTCCCATCTGAGTAATACATAGGCTGTACTTGACTTTCTGAGACAATCCAGAAAAATCTGTTAATGTCTCCAAGAGTAAGTAAAATAAAGTTAGAGTTAAAATATTTAGGTTATGTCATTGGAAGGGGTATCAATATACCCCAGAAAGACAAAAAGAAAGGAAAACAAGAAGCAGTAAAAATGGCTTATTCCTGGCACAAAGAAGCAATTGTGGGCATTCTTTGGGTTAACTGAGTTTAATCAAAAATGTGTATCTCATTTATCATCAGTAGCCTACCCTCTTACAGATTTGATTAAAGGGAAGATACCTGTTAAGGTGAAGTGGACACTGGTGGCAGACAATCCATTTAACCAGTTAAAGAAAATACTATACTCAGAGCTCATAATAGCCTCTCCAGATTTCAATAGGCCTTTTATAGTATATATTGATGCATCAAATATAGGCCAGGAGGCAGGGTTATTACAGACCACTGGTGTAGAATAACATCCCATGCTTTTAAAGCTGAACAATGAGTAGATCAGAAACCAGGTATTCTATTATCAAATCAGGTGAGCATTAGCCTCATGAAAGTTCTACCTTCATGCCTTAGAATTTAAACTACTTATAGATCATGCCCACTGCTGTATATGAGTAGACAGTAAGATGGAAACACAAAACTATGTGGATGGGCACTTTCCCTGCAGCCTTTTAGATTTATGGTGAAGCACAGAACAGATGTAATCCTCCATAATGCTTTAGTTGTGCCTGGTGCTTATATCCTGTCTACTGGACTTAGAATTCATGGTTTTGAGTGTGTGCGGGGGGTATGGAGGGGTTATCTTAACATATTTTGTTAGTTTTTACCAGAATGGAGCCTCAAAATGATGTAAATACTATACATATTCTGTAAATAGAACTGTTGATTTAAAACTGATGTAAATAACGTGCATAAAATCTGTGCACAAACTGCTACTTTAAGTAGTCAGATAGCTTTTTGTCTAGGCAGAGAGGAGTCCTGTCGGGTACGTAAAACAACCAGTTATCTAATTAAATGGACTACGAATGGGATGTAATGATGTACACACATGAACACACACACGCACACACACACACACACACACACACACACACACACACACATCCACAAGCATGCACACAAACACATTTACATGTGCATACAGCAGAGCATTGCTCACCTGTGGCAGTAAAAGGCTCCCTGCTGCCATAGACAGAAATGAGTGCACACTAAAAAAAATGCATTCTCTCCCCCTTCTTTGCTCTGAAATAGAATGGTAGAGCTTGTCTTTCATTTGTTGTGCCATTCTATTTCAATCCTGGTATAAGGCTCTGTTGCAGAACACACACTTAGTTTTAATAGCCACACCCCCAGACTGTCATATTTGAATGCTGTATCATTTTGCAAATAGCTATGGTGCTGCTTTCTGGAGGCTTCATACCATTGTAGCACTATGACAGCTTTCCAATCACTCCCTCATAGCACACAATCGCGCGTGTGTGTGTGTGTGTGTGTGTGTGTGTGTGTGTGTGTGTGTGTGTGTGTGTGTGTGTGTGTGTGTGTGTGTGTGTGTGTGTGTGTGTGTGTGTGTGTGTGTGTGTGTGCGCATATATTTGTGTGCATGTGTGTTTGTGACACTATGTAAACATATGTGAAAAAACATCTGTGTTTTTTCCATTTCCAAACACATGTATGTTAACTGCATTTGTTAACTGCATATGAACCTTTTTATTTACATTGTTTCTGCTGAAAACCAGCAACAATTGTAGCAAGTGAAAAAAACAGAACTGAACATAGTCACGTATTATGTAATATATTTTATCTACAAACACATTTAATTTTACTTGTCATGTGGCAAAGCAGTATTCTGTATGGAGAAGGAAATCCCAATGCTCATAAATGAAAAGTTAATCAGATTCCCATTTCAGTCATTGATACGATGAAAAAGAAGATGCCAAGTCTATTTTTTTTTGGTCAATGCTTTTAATAGAAATCATTTCACAAAGAAAAAAGATATTAAAAACTAGCATCGATTATACATCCTAATGCGATATGCAATTAAAATTTATGATTAGTCATTAGAAGTTTCTAAAAAAATATAACTGGCAGATTTAAGCAAGTAATGACTTTGCCTTGAAGTATTTTCAACTAAAGAGATCTAATTCAAAGTGCCATTAGCTGACGAAAATGAAATATTGCCATTTAGTGCAATAAATACTGTAGTTCTAAAGTAAAAGAAGTAATATATTTAACAAAAAGAAAACATGGGAACACATGTTCATAGCTTGCCTAGTTATACATTTTATTTGACAAGTCAATCAACTTATCATTTGTTTAGCATAACACCTTTATTTTATGTTGAGAACCGATACTATACAATTCTGTTAGCCCAATGTATATGCCAAAATTATACCATCAACAACATAATCCTATTTTGCTCATCATTACTAGAATAGTAAGTCATTTATTACCAGGAGATGGGAAAGCGTATTCTCTAATGTAATCCTCATGACAAGTATAATCTGGATTTGAAGACTGAAAACTTTAAAAAGTTCTAAGCCTGTCTACAGTACTGCCCACTGGACTAAACTTTGAGTCTGAGCAGGTCACATATGCATGATCTGATCTGAGCCATGCTAAATCCTATATTTATAGGATTATTGGTTAGCTCAATAAGTAACACTGACTAGATTTCATCAAACTGTTTAACAGTATATCTGGAGATAAGGATTTGTGAATTAACATTAAATGCACTGGAATTAATATTTGGAATTTGTCTAAGAATTTTAATTGTATATGGCTTTTGCAACAATATGCAAACACTGAAATATGGCAAATATAACTCTTTCCTGAGAAAGCCTCAAGTTTACATTACAGTAACACTATATTCCCCAAACTAAATGTAAACACAATTTTACAAGTACATAATTAATGAATTGCAAAACATATGTATATATACATATATATATATATATATATATATATATATATATATATATATATATATATATATATATATATATATATATATATATATATATATGGGTGTGTGTGTTTTTTTTAATTAATTTGTTCACTGGAAAAGTCCATGGGACACAAATATCACTTTATAGGGGTGGTCCAGATGCACTGTCTGCATATGTGACCTGCTCAGACTCATGCAGTAAATAGACAGAGGTGGAAGGAGTCAAGGCCGGTACCCTGGACAACAGTTCAGAACCTAAGTCTTCTGTAGTCACTCCCAGACAGATTCTTAATTCTAGTTTCCAGTCTGATAACTTCTTTTGGACACTCAAGGATGCGTTCATTCCATCTTTTCAAGTGACATTGTTACTGTTCTTCACATCATAGCGTCAAGGAGGATGACAGAAAAAGGATTAAAAAACAAAGTGCACCTTGTCTCAGGGTTATTATACTTTGAAAAATAACATTTTAACCAAGGGGTTATTGACTATATTGCAGTCTGAGACAATGAGCTGCCTGTACCAAAACTAACAAAAGTAGCAATAAAGTTTAAAAATATTTTTGATATTTAACCTGAAGAGCAAGACCGCGGAGTTTGTTTCCTTAACAAATGTGTTATATCATTAGCAAAGATCACCACAGAACATTTATTGGGGTTGTGTTCTCCCTTGCTCAAATGTTTTGATCTTTTTCAGTGTCTGACACTGACAGTTCCTGATCCATTCCTTTGCGGTTTTCTAAAGATTTCAAAATAGAAACACTTCTATTAGATAGTCTGTGCTGGGAGATCTCTGTTTAAGACAGTAATTATAAAATCATTAATAATTCATATGTAGTACTGAACAAGATTCAGAGGTACTATTTATAAACAGTATGCAGAGACATGCAGGAAAAGACAATCCCTCAGACAGAGGCAACTATGCAGCTTGACTGCAAAAGCAAAACATTACATATGAATAAGAGTTTGCATTTTGTCCCTTATAAATGGCCATAGACTGGAGGAAAGAGACATCCCTCAGGACATCATATCTATAGGTACTGAAGTCTAAAATGGAGATCTACATGCTAAAATCATTTCTTTTCAGGCAATACAAGGAAATCATCTTTAAGGGGTTTTCTCAAAGTGGAAAAACAAACTGCAGCCTTGAGTACAAGGAGTAGTCCCTCAGGATTCCAAACCCAAACTCATCATAGGCTATGACAGATGTCTGCACACTGAGACCAGTTGCATTCAGACAAGAGAAGGACATTTACAATGAAAATCAAAAAGGCTCTACCATTAAGGATTAAGACCCACCCTTCAGGAGTCCTCTGCAACCACTGCCACTCTTGACTTTAAGGCAGACTTGTACATAGAGACCATCTGTACTTCGGAAAAGTATTTTCACATTTAAGGAGGATTATACATATGGGCAGCTACACTTAAAGTCTGAAAGGAGAGACAAAAGGCACTACCCCTAAATCAAGAATCTTTGGAGGTTTGCATACTGTAAAAACTGTTGGATGAGAAAACCTGGGAGCAAGTGTTTAATTAATCATGTAAACACATAAACTGACCCTCACAGGTTCAATGTAGTCTACCAGCAGCCTTACCTTAGCTCTGCATAGTCCTGTGCCCTAAGTTTTCACCTAGAATTTGTTTTGTGGAGAAGTCTATGATGTTATTATTGTTGCTTAGAGCCCCAGGGAGTGCAGAAGCAGTGTCTTTCCATAAATGTTTACCCCTCAACTGGCAGTTATTCTATAGCACATCCCTGATTTTGCATATTATTTTGTACTGCCCCTCATATAATTTTAGATTTTCTGATTAATCACTGAGGATTTAGATCAGTCAATAATGCTGGGCATTAGAGTTTCATATTTCTTATTGTTCAGAAAATTCATAGTGATGCAAAATCTGTTGTACTACTATCTTTTTAAGTGAGTTAAGTAACATTTAACAATTGCCTGTAATTCTGTGTTTTTATCCCATCATGTCTGCCTTTGTCCAGAATTCTTGAGCAAAAAGGTTAAAGGGTATGCCAAACAATGCCTCTAAGGTCAACCTCACCCCTGCACTAGTTGCCTTTTATAATAATGAGACCGGATATTCCTAAATTTACATAAACCAATAGGAAACTGTTGTGCCTAAAACCATTTTGAAGTAATATAATGAGAAACAGTTATAGTTAACACCATACCAAAGTGATTCCAGTTCAAAATTTGAAGCGCTCCACTATCTTACTATAATCAATAATTCATCTATATGTATTTGTGGATATACTACAGATAGATTATAGTAAGTTGATTTTGTCAGTAGCAGAGAGTTCATGGATGTTTGGAAGGAAAAGTAAATCTTTTGCTGTGTTGTATCCCAAGAGGCTTAATACTGGCTTAGTTATTTGTAGAGAATCCCTTGTCCTGACTTTGTGATTTTATTCAGAATCCAAGAAGGATTAAATATAGTACTATGGCAGAGATCATTCCATCAAAGGTTCTATAATGATCAAATCTTATTTTCTAAACTGCTTAGATAAATTAGGATAAAGCAGTTAAGTCATGTGTTGTAGAAAATAATACAGATGAAAAGATATCTAAGTGATATTGGTGCTATTTAGGGATTCAGAATATTATAGTACAGCTTATTTAATTAAGAGTTTTGTGATACTTATGTCGCATTTTATAAACTGCTTAGATGTATTTGGATAAAATAGCTAGCAATCGGCCTTGTACCAAACATGATATTGGTGTTGTTTATGGATTCAGCATAATATTATGGTACAGATCATTTACTTCAAGGGTTCTACAATATTTGCATCTTTTTTCTCAACTGCTTAGCTGGATGAGGGTAAAACAGTTAGCCACCTTTCTTGTACCAAATAATGCAAATGAAATGATGTCTAAAGGATATTGGTGTTGGTTATTTCCCAAGTTGTCTTAAAAATAGACTAGACATTTGTAGTTAGTTAACTGCAAGTATTTTAAATATCTTCCCTGCCCAGTATCAAATTAAATTACAATATAGAACTGTAGGGGTTAATGTTGCTGTTTCACAGTTGTTGGCTCCCCAATTCAGCTGGAGTGCCTTCAATGTGGAGTATTTGACCCTGGTATTCATTAACAATCATGTAGGCTTCATGCAAAGCCTATGTGATTACAATATGTTAGCATGATGACCAACAGTGCTCACTGAAAATGGATGCTGCTCATTATGCTCACACATTTACAAGCCCCATTTCATGGAAAGCAACAGTGTTGGCGGCCATGAAACAGTGCAGGAAATTATGAGCACCAAAAGTAAACAAAATGGCTTGCCTAAATGCTGACATATACTGCACAGACAGCTTATATGAAGTAAGGGCAAGTTGATTATGAGAATTAAGATACAGGGGACATGAAATTTGGAGAATGTATAAAGAATACAATGTTTGTAGTGCAGACATACATAAAAGGGGAGGGTAAACTGAGAAAATATACTTAGTATGTGCAGCCAAATGCTATTATGTTACAAAAAATATAAACATTAATACTACCATATAAATGTTTGGAGAAAAGCATGCAGTATAGTACAGAACATTCTTATTTGGAAATTGAGTAATGCCTATGAACAATCAATGACATACTCAACAGCTGTATTTTGTCAAACTTGAACACATGCCACGACAGATATCAGAAAGAGTCAAATCAACCTGTGATACTGTAGAAATAGACACAGTGTGTCTGTGTATCATGATGACTATGCCTGAAGGGCTTACAGCACTCCCCTATTGTAATGGGTATGGATCTCCTACCTTGGAGACTGATGCCTTAAAAATGATTGTGCAATAATACTTCCTTTGCCTAAGCCACTCCTGTCTGATACAGTTTTCTAATGGACACACTACCAGATTCAACCCCTGCCTATAATACTACACAGTCTATAGAGCTGTATATTGACTGTATCTGCCACATGACATAGCAATGTATATTGTCTCGAAGAAATTAAATTAATTTGTGAAGTAATAAAGGACATTTGATGGTAGTTTGTACAATATGATTTTGTCAGCATGATGACAGGGAGATACTATATTAATGTTCACTCAGCTGCAAGCAGTCCAATATCAATGTTTTTTGGCTAAATAAGCTGTTCCTGTTGTATTGCACAACAACGTTGTCTCAGAATTGAACCATACTCTGTGTAGATATGTTATGCAATTCATTCATGAATGCCTGTGTTGCAAGAGCACTGACACCATGAAATTCACACAACAATGGTTTTGCTGGCAGGAAATTACAAAATGAGTTTATATGACTTTCTCCATAGCAACAACTGAAAATAATAATAACTTAATGCAGTATTGTTTGTGTAATGTCAGTACATTCATATAACATAATATAATATTGCCTTTTGTTGGAACTGAAAAACACAGTATGTAAGTATGCAAAATGTGTATAGTAAATCACATGCCCTGCAGTGGAAGTCTTAGCACAACTATGATACTCCGCCTATGTGATGTCATTACATCATTTGATTGTGTTGCAAACAATTTGTATGAGATAAAATAGACGGGGGAAGTTCTCCTTCTGTAATTATATACTTTATAACCATTGTGAATATCATTTGTACATAATAGCATAATGCCAAACAATGCTTAGTCATTCAATGTGTAATTTGAATACTTGACTATGTGACAATAGGAGTTGTGGATGTCATTCATGTATAACAGCATAATGACAAACAATGCTTACAGCCAGATTGTGTGGATTTTGAATACCTGACTATGTGACAAAATAAGCTACATGATATTGTGAAGAATAACTGTGCCGTGGTGAAACTGCTACTAAAATTGGGAGATATTTGGGTATTTGAAGCCATGACATCGTGTTATTGTTGCAAGGGGTATGTGCACCTGTAATTTCTTTAAAAAAATATCGCTGTTTGTCTATTACTGTATTCCCACATTGCCTGCTGCTAGGTATAGTCAAACACACATGATGCATAATGCAGTCATCACTGTGAAGGGAAAATGGCAATGTGATTAATCATGGTTTCAATCACATGCTTTACTAAGGCAACAGTATACAAAACATTGTTACATTTCAACATGCCACAGGAATGCCTTAGTATTTCACCTAGGAAAGCCAGATTTCATCCAATAGCATTATCATTAGCCAATAAAGCACTTTATGTGAAAAATGAACAGCAATTCCTGTAATATGAATCCCTAGCTGTACATGTACACAGATGAAAGATGGGTTACACCATTGCTACCTATGTGCACATTCATGGTCATACTGGCACAAGTGACTCTAAGGAGTAATGGCTGGATCTGAGTAGACTGTTAAGATCACACATGCCACATAACATGTTGATTTACTATTGTGACAGTGCACTTTTTAGTGGATGACATCACTATTGTTTAATGCCATGATGTTCTTCTAAAAAGGTAAGAAGGGGTTGAAGAGCACAGTAACAATACACAGCTACATGCATTAGAAGCCTTCACTTTATAGTATGACTGACAAACACACAGTCACAGCAGTCAACCATTGTTGAATTCAAACCTCCTCCATCTTTAGTTACACAGTCTAAAGAGCACAGTATCAACAGCAAGCACAATAGGATAAGTCATACTACAACTGTGATGAGGTTTATTTTTGACAGCATGGTGTAACTATTGTTTTTCAAAACCTGGGTGTTGCTTGGGTATAAGAGAAATGTTAGGATATCTCTCTGCCAGTGAAAATATGTCTCTTAAGTGAAACTTTACATAAGTGTTGTTGTCACAGAGCCAGCTATACATGACAGCACACACAGTCAAACTAGTTAAGCAGTGCTGAATTTGAACCCCCTACCTATCAAGCTACACAACTGATAAAACACAAAATTAGCTGCAAGTACCACAGGAAAAGTTTGACTCTGAAGGGTAGACAGTGCATTTTTGATAAGTTGCTTGTAGCAAAAGTGGGATGAGTGGATGGGATATCCTCTCAAAGTTTAAATCTTTCCCTGAGTTGAAGTTGATATAACATGTCTGTTCAGGAAGCTATACATACCTAATAACGTGGCAACACACAGAAGTTCACCACTGTGAGATTTGAACATCCTATCTATTTAGTTACACTATCTAAAGAAGGCAATATTAGCCACAAACACCTCTGTAGAAGTCTGACCTGGAAGGGTAGAGAGTGCACTTTTGACAGCATGACCTTATCAGTGTGATGAAGAGATGAAACCCATGGTAAAAGTGGGATAAAGTACAGATGGAGCAGTGTCCAAAGTTAAATTCTTCTCAAATGGACACAGCACATATGATGTTGATGCTTTACTTGCCTGTCACTAAAACCACGCACATGCACACAGACACAGACAAGCACATGCAAACACATTGCGAGATTTGAACCTTCTACCTATCTGGTTACAAAATCTAGAGAACTCAGTATTAGCTGCAAGTGCAACATAAGAAGTATATTTCTAATGGGCAGAGACTGTAATTTTGACAGGATGACCTCACCAGTCTGTTGCATTGAAGATGCTTGTGGTAAAAGTGGGATAGAGTACAGAAGGAGCTGCATCCAAAGTTAAATTCCTACTCGAAGATGACATAGCATATCTGTTAGTGAGTCTTTACTTACTTGTCACTAGAATCACACACACACACACACACACACACACACACACACACAAATACACACACACGTTCAACACTGTCAGATTAGAGCAGCTTATCTAACTATTTACACAATCTAGAGAACACAGTGTGAATTGCAAGTGTGGCAGAAGAAGTCTGACTATAATGATGTGAAATTGTTCATTTGTTATGTATTGAAATGTCACTATTTTGAATATCAGCTGCTGTACATCACAGGTATTAGAACAAATGCATGTGTCCTAATGGGCCAACATGACATCACAGTGCTTTTTGCATGTAATTACATACTTCTTTGCTAACATCTATACAGTGTTATTCATGTACAATGCTTTACAGTGAGGGATATGGGCCTATTTCACAGTATGGGATGTCAAAGCCAATCACAACTGTAAAAGAGTGAATTGTCAAGCATTCATGAAATTCATCCCAAAACGATTACATGCAAATAGTGACCATTTACTTTGTCACTGTCAGTTGTCTTGGCTCATGCTTGCACAATGTGCATTGACAATATAGACAGACAATTCCTAAATATGACAGTAATGAACTGTGTGCAAAAAGATGTACACCATTGTAACAAAGTTGCCAGTGTAACCATTGCAATGCAGACATACATTAACAGACTGAATTAACTGAGTCAACATTACAGCAAAATTCAGATATCTCAATTTCAAAATTCCAGTAACACTTAACAGCCTGTTCACATAATTCTTTGATGAATTATTTTTTTAATTTCTCTCCCTCTTTGAAATGCAGCACTGGTAAACTGCACTATTCAAATGTTATGTTAATGAAACATAAGTGGAGATAAACACAGATATTTGCAGTTAAATATATGATCTGTATATGAAATGTCATAATTTAACAAACATCTATAACTGTCCCCATGACACTATGCAAAAACATTATTCTAAAGACAGGGGAGTTATCTCAGCAGACCACATAGGAAATTATAACTCATTACATGTAGCAACCTAATAAATATTAGAGTAACTGTTTCAGAGTCTTTACTTTGCCTTTACTTTGTATTCATATAGACCAGTGGATTTAAGCACATTTGTGTGACATGAATGTTGCAAGTAAGGCTGAAATTAAGATCTTCATCTTTTACCATAAGATATTAAATAGCATTCATCATCCCTCATCAGTGGTGTGCAAATGCAACCCTTGCACAAATGCTAAATATAAAAAGTACAGGCTTTTTGATGGGCCATTTCTGGCCATGTGTGCTGTGCATGATTCTATGTTTTGACCAGAGTAAATGTGTGAAATAGGGTTGATAGGACAGTGGTGAAAATGGGGGGTGGCAAGCAGAGGGTATAGCACAGGGGAAAAATACAGGAATTTGCAAGAGGGTGATGGGAGAACACCATATCTATCCACTTCTTCAGAACATAAATGTAGTATTGTACACACAGTTCCATGTCTTTGGAGAGTTAACATACCAGGGATGGGTGACAACACCAGAACAAAGTTGTACAGCCAATTAGACCAAATCAAGTGTGTCACGATGACACATAGGCAAAGTGGAGAGCTATGTATGGGGCATTTTTTGAGGGACAGGTGCAAATTTGTTTTGTTTTTTTTTCCCCTGTGGAGAGAGAGGAATGTTTGGGGAATGTGATTAGGAATGAGAGGCTCAGGTAAGTAGGGTAGTTTAGGTAGTAGGTGCAAATATACAGGACATACATGACAGACAGGGACAGGGTGGATACAAAGGGTTAGAGGACATCATGACTGAGGATAGATAGGGGACCTCAAAAGTACCTCTATGTCCAGCTTGAGAACAGTGACAATCTAGTCCTCACCCTTAGAACTGTCACTATCATTTCTTGTGTCAGTTGCCTGGTCAGCACATGATATAATTTTGGCAGTACAATACAAGACCTTTTCAACTCTGCTGATGTGGGCACTGAGGCCCTTCTCCAGCATACCCTCCACTTCCATCAGCTCTGTCAACTTCTGACAGGTGACAAAATTGCCACCTCCACTATTACTTGTCCTGATGGTCATTTCTGTATCAGCAGCACTATGTTAAACAAAATATATATAATAATGATAAAAAAGAAATATAGATGAAAAAAGAAGACAGAGAGAGACAGACATAATGGGGAAGACATCATTCCCTAGTGTATGGGATGCCAGTTCTACTGGAGACATCCTTAGCCAATGTTTTGCAGGCATCAACCTTATACTGAGACCCTGTGTAGTCTCCCTGCCGCAGCCTCTACGTGCAAAGCTTCACAAGGAGTGCTACAAAAATCCTGGACTCCTCAACACCCCATCTTTGTGTTCTAAATAGAATTCTAACCCTACCATTGTTAACTGTTGTATGGCTATTATAAAACTTTTCTTGTAAAACAGCTGCTTTAATAACATGGACATTGGAATATAAATCAGGTAAATTACTATCATTTAGAATTAATCAAAAAAGGAGATTGAGATTGACATTGGGAGTCATTATGGGCATCACCCAGGTGACCACACAAGAAAGCAACTGATATTGTTAGTGAATCTGTAACATATTATTAAAAGTTTTATAAAAAACGGACTTCATGAATTTCCATCCAGTGTTAACTTACCTTCCCTTACATCTGGGAAGAAAGATGTTTTGTCTAATAGCATTACTGAAAAGGAGATTCAAGTAGATGTTAGGAACACCACATCAGATAAAAATCTGGACCCTGATAGCTTGAGTTAAGAGTAGTATAAAGTACTTGAAACCAAATTACCTTATCCCCTGATAACTCAATTTTGAGCCTGTTAATTTGAAGGTATGGTATGTCTTCAATAATCATAGTGCTGCCAAACCCTTAGAAAGGCACATCAAAGTACCAGAATTAGACACTTCAAAGGACTGCAGATTTATTTCCCTTTCCAGCATATAAGCCAAACTATATGCTAGCATCCTAGAAGACAGATTGAGGAATATAATGCCCACATTAGTAGTATCCACTCAAGTGGGGTTTGCATCAGGAGAATCCAAACTAGGTCACCTCTGAACTTTAATGATATAAATGCAGGGGCCAAATAAAGTTTGTTAACCTGTAATGGTAAGATTAGTTGATTTTGAGAAAGCTTTTGACTTAATGCAGTGGGAATATTTATTTGTAGCCATGGCTAAATCAGGATTCGTGGATCTTTTACCCTTCAGATAAAAAAAAATCTTTATTAATAATGGGCTCTTTCTCTGTTCCAAGTTGTCTAAAGGCACAAGACAAGACTGTCTGCTATCTACAGTTTTATTCCTTTTTGACAATAGAACCTCTGAAGAAATATTATGAAAGGGACTCTAGACAGTTGGTAACTGCATGGCCTTCAGATGTATACACTTCTCTTCATAGACAACAGAAAATCCAACAAGATGTTCAAACTATAATAGAACTGCTACAGAAGTTCATTTTATTATTTAGCCTGCAATCAGACATGGACAAAACAGAACAATTTGCAGCAAATGCAGCAGCCAACATGTTAAAGACATCTGGCCTCAATGATAACTGTGAAACCTACATCACCCGAGACTTTGCACAACTACATACATCACCCGAGACATTGCATAACTATTGATACTAATGTGAAAAAATTGTGGTGTAAAATATGCATATGGATCTACAACTGGGAATATTTGCTTTTTTCTTCAAAAGGTAGAATAGTGGCTGTCTAACCACTTATTGCAGCTCTACCATACTACAGTTTCCATCTGTTTTTGTCTTTTTGATCACATACCTGACTACCATCAACCCCTCCCTTATCAGACTAAATTCTTTTGTTCTCCGATAGAGGGAATTAACTCTGTAGTACATGGGTTCAAGAGCCATCATCAATGGAAGGCATCATACATGCAGCAATGAGGGTCACTTATTCTTTGTCTAGCATTCTGGGGCATTTTCTATGGCCTTATCCCCACCCCACCCCAGTTTGGGGACAGTGCATCACTTTAGAGACAAAGTATGCCTTTTCCACAAATACACACACATGTATATGTCCAAAAAAGAAAATTACCATTAAATTGCAGTTTGTTGAGTCCAAACCAGTACCAAGAACATGCACCATGCTGCCCATCTGTCTTCTAAGGGATGTGGCCTGCATACATCAATGCTTCACCCTCCATCCAACATGGGCCACCCATACTTCCCTGTCTTTGCCATCAAGTGCCTATGCTACTAACTAAACTTGGGTCACCTTGGCCATAGTCAGGGCTTTAGCCCTCTATAGCCCCAGTATAGGCTGTCATCTATTTCCACAAACAGTACACAATAGACTTGAAACTACTACAGCGCATCAATGGGAAGTTGTATGTAAAAGGAAGCAGCTTTATTCTCCATAGCACTGTAGCTGTGACCATTTGCATGGAGTTAATACATACATGTAGAAATAAATACTTTAAGCACTTCAGTAATAAATTGAATAGTCACTCTTTTAAAGTGATAAAGATCCAGATAATATAAGATATAAAAATGTGTTCATGAAATTTCAAGCACCAAATATTAGATGTTGTATTTTGCCACTTTATCAGAGTTTTATTATTGTACTTTTAATTTGAAATAATTAAAAATAAAATAGTTAAAAAAGATTCTATAATAAAAATTGCCATAACAGGTATTTGTTTAATCCTTTATGTCATAATAGGTTTATAGGTGTGTACTAGGCTAATGGCCCTGGAGCCTTTACAAGCCTAACCCATAGGATTACCCTGGCATCGTGCCACCCAACCTTAGTTCCTAGTGCCTCTGTCGAGTAGAGCCACTGGTGTGATCCCCTGCATGAATTTTCTATTTCCCATCCACTCATCAAGATTACTGTTGAAGAGGGCCAGTGAGGTGCTTTGCTTGACATGTATGGGAAGTCTATTCCATAGCATGGGCAGTCTTTGGGTTATGAACCTGTCCCTCTAGCATGTTCTGTTGATTGTAGTAATGAGGTTGAGGTCTCTGGAGTGTGTGGTGCAGAGGGATTGGGATTTCTTTTGATGTAGCATTTCTAACAGAGCTGGGTCAGACATGGCTTTATAAGTCAAGCAGAGATCGCCTCTAAGTAGGCAATATGAGACAGAGAATAGTTGGAGATTTTTGAGTCTGTCCGTATAGTAAGTGTTTAAGGCCTAGGATCCTCCTTGCGAGGTACTTTTGTGGCCACTCTAGTTGTTGCATGTGTCTAGTGAGGTACATGCCAAATGGGGCATTGTACTCGATGATTGGCCTAATGAGGGAAGAGTAGAGGCAGACAATGACCTCTTTCTTCCTGGATGCAAAACCCTTAGTAATGAGATGTGCCACATAGAAGGACTTTCTGACCACAGTGGCAACGTGGTGGTCAAAAGAGAGGTTGCTGTCAACCTGTGTTCCCAGATCTCTTATAATGCCTTTTGTGTTCAGTGGACTAGCATCAATGTGGCAATTCAAGGGAACCAGGTTTTTCCCAAAGGGGATGAGGTCATATTTTTTGGCATTGAGCTTAAGGCCATGGCTCTGACACCAGTCACTGGTCTCATTGAGGCCTTTCTGTAGGATGTCAACATCACTTGGGGAGTTAATAATAGCTCCCAACTTGCAATCATCTGCAAACTTTGTCAGCCAGAGTCCCTTCGTGTTGGCCTGGACTTCAGAGAAGTAGACACCAAACAGGAGAGGACCCGGACCGAACCCTGTGGGACTCCACTCGTGACTGGTCAGCAGTCTGACTTGGAGTCAGCTACTTTCACACTGTGGGTTCTATCTGTGAGCCAGTTTGCAACCCACCTAGTGATATATGGGTTGATACCTAGCTTAGTAAGTTTTTCTATGATTCCTGAGTGGGGAATGGGATCAAAGGTCTTGGCCAGATCAAGGTAGGCTGTATGAACCACCTTACCTTCATCCACAGCTCTGGTGACTGACTCAAAGAAGTCGACCAAGTTGAGCAGGCATAATCTACCCTTCACAAAAACAAACTGTGTAGGATCCAGAGTTTGGAGATTTCCTATATCATTGTTTATTAGGTCCATGATGATGTGTTCCATAGATTTGCATATCAGACTTGTCAGGCTAATGGGGCGATAGTTCCTGGGGTCTGTATTCGCTCCTCCTTTGTGGAGAGGGATGACTGTAGCAGTGCTCCATTCGATAGGGACAAAGCCTGAGGTGAGGCTGTGATTGAACAGGGCACACAGGTGAGGTGCCAGTTCACTCTGTAGTTCATGTAGAACATAGCCAGGGATACTGTCAGGTCCCATAGAAGCTGTATTCTTGGCCTTGGACAGTGTTGTTTTAACCTGTGCAGCATTAATACTGGGAGCCTGGCAATCTACTGGTATTGTGATTGGTCCTTGGGGGGGGGGGGGATAAAGTTAGCACTGAATCTGTCCGCCAGTATATTTCCAATATCTGTTGACTCGGTATAGGAGGTACCATTGTGCAGTAGCACAGAGCAAATTTGGGTACTGCCATGCAGATTCTTTACATAACTATAGAAGGCCTTGTGGTTGTCTTTCCTATCTGGTGCAATTCTGTTTTCATAGCTAGCTTTAGAGGATTTGATGAGGGAGCTAAACCTTTTGTATTATATTTCAATAGCAAACATTATTCCAGTTTATTCACAGCCAGTATTTTATCACCAGCCTCTAGAGAAATGAAAAGATCAGTGTACTAAAAATTTAAAGGCTTTAAACTTGCCTATATGTGCTTCTATCACATGAATAGCAGCTTTAGTAGTCTGTTCCTTCTTTCTCATATCTCTTAAATTGAATCTCTAGCTCACATTTTAATTTCTGCTTTAGATGTCAAATATACCATTTGTTTTGTTACAGTTCACTGTTGCATGTCATACAATAAACTACCATGTTACTTTGAGAAGAAAAAAATATTTTTAATGTTTAAAAGTTTTTCATTTATTACAACATACATAACATTAACAACAACCTGTCCTTCATTTATATTTTTATGGTTTTTTTTGTCTCTTTCAGTTGTTGTTCTTGTCATGGTTTCATCACACCAGGATTACTGAAATTCTCTTTCCCTGGGAGTTTCCAACACTGAAATTAACTGTTTACAATCAGGGCAGAACTGTTCTGCCAGGTTACTGACTGGTATCTGATGTTACCAACATATCCTGTACTGCATGGTCTTCATTGATTACAAGTTCAACTTAGAATTATTTAGAAGATGCTTGATTTGGTGTATTTGTCCTAACATAACTCAGGTCCTTCTTACCTGAAAGATTTAGTAGTACTCTACACCCTTGCTAGATTTCAATGCTCAGACACTCACGGGCTATTGGTGGTTCCACAGGTGTACTTTGAGACATCTAACATACATTCCTTTGCTTATCAAGCACCCCACCAGTGGAACATTCAGCCCTAGTGTCTTCAGAATTATACAACATTGGCTGGCTTCTATAGATTGCTTAATACATACCCATACAATATTGGATATGAAAAGACAGGATGCTTACTATGGCCTCTTTTAACTATTGTATGTAATTGTGTCTGATTTTATTGCTTGTTACTTCTTTAGTTTTTAATTGTATATGGTGTTTTTTGGAAAATACCTAAATAAAGACAAGTGGAAGTTGAAGCTATAGAAAATAATTTATTTCCAACTTCCTACAGTCCTTCCACAATTTAATACATAGATTCCATTAAATCCTTATAATTTTTAATATTACTTTTATTATAATATATTTTACTATAGGCAAAGGTGCAGATTAAATAAACCTTACATGAGCCGTTAAAACCATGTGCACATCATGAAACGATGTGCACATGGTAGCACATGTTTTGTATTCAGTAAGTGGCTCTACACAGTGTGCAGAGCCACGCAAATATGGTAAATGCTGTGGTATGCTAATAACAGCATAAGAAGCTGAATTGTATGCTAATTAGCTAATCCAAGATGGAAGAGCTATTCAACAAGTTATAAAGCAACTATGTAGACTCAGTGCTTGTTTTCCCTGAAAATGCCAAAACCTATTGGAATTCAGCCACAGAAAGGATTCTACACAGTGATAAATGTTAGGGGCTGCTGTTGCTTTAATTCATGTGTATGTGCAACAATCTGATGTATGTGCTGCTGCTGCTGCTAATAGACCATGTCCAAGAATGAGAAAAGTTTTCAGACTCTGTTTAGCTTATCACAATCTCCATGAGGTGGAAATTGTAGAGCTCTATAGGGTGGATAGAAACACACTACATTAACTCTGCAACCTCTGTCATCCTCAACTCAGACCAAGGGTAAACAGGGGGAAACTAATACCGGTGGAGACAAAGGTATATGTAGCAATGAAAATTTTAGCTACAGCAACCTTTCAGAGACCAGCATGGGACATGCTGAGAGTGTCACAGGCATCATCATCCAGAATCCTCCATCAATTCCTGAATACTATACTTCAGCATGCCAGTGACCACACATATTTTCCCTGCACACCTGAGGACAGGGCCACAAATCTGCAGGGGTTCTACACGGTAGCACACTACTCTGAAGTAATGGGTGCCATAAATTGTACACATATAGAAATCAAAGCACTATCCGGGGAACAGGGAAGGGTCTACATAATTTGAAAGGGTTTCACTCCATTAACTGCCAAGTTGTGTGTAACACTAAGGGAATCATCCTGAATGTGTGTGCTGGGAACTCAGGCAGTTACTATGACTCATGTATCTGGCACAACTCCCAGCTGTATCAGATGTTCACTAGGGGTGATATCCCACAAGGTCATTTACTTGGGGATCCAGGTTATGCACTGGAACTGTGGCTGATGACACCCATCAGAAATGCACACATACTCACTGAAGAACACCATAATGAGGCACATGCTCAGTCCAGAAATATCATTAAGCATGTGTTTAGGCTGCTGAAACTGCAGTTCCTGTGCCTAGATACATCTGGTGGAGCCCTGCATTACAGTCCACTAACATGTACTGATATCTTCACTGTCTGTACCATACTTCACAACATCAGCCTAAGAAAACAACTTCAGCAGGATCAACAAGGGGAAAAGGTACACATCCGACCACCTCTGGCACGGTCACCATGACCGCATGTAGGTGAGCAGTCAGAGAGGGAACCAGCAGCTGCTGTGGGTGTAAGCAGACATAGGTGTGCTCAATATGCTCTCGCATTTGCTAAGAGGCAACACATAGCACACTCACGCACCACCCAAGTGGCTAAAACCTAAATCCTATGCACATACATATAGTAACTCTGATGCCAGGCAATGCTCATAACCTTTACCTACCCATGTAATGGCTGTGTACTCCTAGTAACAGACAGAGTCAGCCCTAAACTAAAACTGTAACAACTTCCCAATTTGCAATGTAAGTGTTGAACCTGGAATAGAATAAAGAATGTGTATTAATACAAATGAATGGATAACCTTGAATTATGTTACTTGGTAATGTAAGTAAGTAAAAGGTGTTTGATTTTTACAGCAATGACTTCAAGATGTGACAGCAGTGACTTATGTGTTATCTGTGTCCTTTATCTAGTAATAGGTCTCAGGCATCAAAGATTCACACATTTATACCCCTCAAAAGTAGTGATGGTGAACAAATGTCCTCAGTCTGGCCTCATACTTTTGTACTGGGAAATCATTAAAGAGAGAAGTTAGAAAGTAATGACACACATTCCCTTTTCAGATTTCATATCCAACAGAAAAATCTTAAAATACTGAAACTGTCTCTAACTTTGTAAGACCAAACATTTCAAAAGTTTCCCTATTGTTCAGCCTTTGTTCCACTTTTTTATGGCTTGGTCCACCTTTTTTGCTGTAAGAGTGTGGGAGGTATATACACATTACAAAAACCTGTAAGAAACCAGTACAAATTGCAAAACAGCATGACAAACATTTATTCTAAGCACTAAGTCAGCTATGCACCCTGAGCATCAGAAACAAAGCATATGTATCCCTGATTCCAAAAGATGGAAAACAAGGATATGGCACAGTTATCATCATTTTCACAGGGTGTTGTCAGAGGGGGTGCAGGAAGTCTAGGCTGATACAAAAGGTAAGTGAGTGCATGCGAGAAAGAAAGAGAACTAAGCAAAAATTTGGATAAAGTATCAAATGGCCACGGAGGCAGAATGAACTTTAAGCCTCACAACTGAACCTCGTAACTGATTTGTGTGTGTCTGTATGGGCAATCCAGGAACAACTGGTGTGTGAGTGTCTTCAAGAATACAGATAAGCTCTACACTAGCTGTTCCTCTTGCTATGTCAGACAGGCATCTGCTGAGCATGGTAGAGGTGGCAGTTCATTGTCGTCATACCTGACCATGAGAACTAGCTCTGCCAGGAATTCCACTGGCACATCCATGCCCAGAGTCAGATGCACTGCTGCTACCTGAACATGACTGATGTCTGCTGGACAAGCTCTCCTCACAAGTATGCCCAGGACCATAACTCCATGGCCTGCCTCATCTGAGTGTGGGCAGCTCAACCACTGATGGAGCAGTGGAAGTAGTGTCACTACTAGGGCATGATCAGGCATGGCCACACCGGCTAACATCAGATGATGTGGCTGACTTATGACCTGATGGATGCTTTCCCCCTCCAAGCAGAGGTTCCATCACAGGCACTGCCTGTTCCAATGTGTCATTTATCTGCTCCACTGAATTGGCAACACAGTGGAGGCAGTCATGCATGTCAGCCTATGGCATATCTACAACCCTAAGCATATTCATAGATTAGGTTCATAGATTAGTACTAGGCTAACTGCCCTTTTTGGTCTATTTGAAGCCTAGCCAGTTACCCCATGTGAGAATCAAACCCTGCACCTTGTGTCTTTAAGGTAAACACCTTAACCATTATGTCTTCCTCCTTGGAAGCCCTATTGTAATGTGCCTGCACCTCCTTGGCAGCTGTAAACATATGTCCAGTGACACAGAAAAACACACCTGGATCAGGTGGAGGATGGACAGCAGGCCTTCTCCAAGCACCCCTAACAACCCTCCTGCATGACACCTCACCCAGACTTTGACTATGGCCAGAGTCAGCAGGTACTGAAGCCACAGTAACCACACTACCCTGATCGAGTGTCTCACCCACCAGCTGTCCAATATTTGAGGGCTCACTGGAATGGGTTGACATAGGCCTACTGGCTGTGTGATGGAATTACAGTGAATGGCTGAATGTCAAACTCAGTGTCAGATCCAGCCTCTGCACCCCCTGACTATGCCTCTGTTTGGCCACCATCATCATCATCAAAGTCTGCCGATAGTCTGACATCAGGTGGTATGAGTCCTACACTACCACTGTCAGGATCACTTGTGATAAAAAGCAACAAACACAGAAAAGAAATTAATAGCTACACTACTACAGTTCAATATATGCTAACAAACTAACAGTGGTACCATTTTTACAGACAGTACAGCAATAGACTGACACCCACATCACACATACGGCTAAAATAAATATTTCTATGAACTGCTCATCAGTATTGAAATAAAAATGTTTAACTTACCTTGTGCAGATGACTTCCCATTTCTTGAGAGGGATGGTCCTAGAAGAAGTTGAGCAAAAGGTAATTACACCATCATCACAATTAACAGTAACACAGGGGGTGAAAAAGTTTTGGCCCTTTATATGTCCATTAACAATCCATGTAACAGAAACTTAGATGGCACATCCACCCCAAGCCCATGTGTAATGATCCAAAATGTGTTGTTAACTGTATGAACTATTCTTCCTCCCCAGAAAATTGGTAAATAAACCTAAGTATTACTGTCAATATTTTACTATACAAGAAAGAATTCACAACTGACAATAGTTAAGCCTACCTTGAAGCTCCTGCTGGGACATACTTGTCCTCCCTGAAAGAGCAGCACCAACATCAATCACATGCTGTTGTGCACTTTCCACTGAGCTCTCTGGATCCCTGACAGTGGACAGGAACTATTCATTTGGTGTCAGTGGTGGCTCTGTAGCAGACTCCTCCCCATTATCCATCGGTCCTTGGGTCACAGCAGCTGCTCTCCTCTAGGCTGATGAAATCAGGTCAGTGGCCCTATGAGTCACCTGATCTAATGTCCTTCTGTGACCCCCAACAGCAGTCACATCTTCTACCATCTGCCCTCAAATTTGCATTCTTCCAGACACATTCCCATGGCCTCTCTCAAGCAGAAAGCCCCCATGCCACCTAAAGGCCTGTAAAATTACATCATTCATAGAGAAGGGGGGGGTTGTAGGGACTGGGTTGCTTGAGTGCCATAGGTGACATAAAACAGAAAATAAGAATAATATACATAAATAAAAGTCCTGGTTAGATATAACACATAAGGAAGTATAATTTCAATGTAACCTGTTGGAGAAAAAAAATCAAATATATTCAAATATAAAAAAAAGGATTTATGTGGTATCACAGTTAGACACAATGCAAGGTTGAATCCAAAACTAGGGGAGTAAGAATAGCAAAGCAAACTTCTATACAACCAATGTTCTATGTGCCAACACAGACATGGAACGTGGCTGCCCTACCCCCCCCCAAAAAAAAAAAACAACAAGCAAATTATATTTTGCTACTATAGAAAGGAATTAGACCTTTCAGTGAATTGGTATAACTGCTATCAAAGAAACTATCCCAAAAACATGTTTACCACAGAATATTCATCCTAGAAAGCTAACACCCCTATGTCATTGAAAATATTGGACATTTACATTTAACATAAATAACAACAGAAGAGTGTAAAGAGAAACAGTTGTAACATTTAACACTTGAGATGAAAGCTAATAAGGCTGTGCATCTGTGAAAGTAACATGCCCTAACCAAAATGCCTATACCCATCAGTATATGTCTAAAAAGTGCATACAGATAAAAGTAGCATTTGCTAATAAATATATAGAATATTCTTTCTGACATCTGAGCATATACAGTATCTAACTTAAAAATGCAATCATAATTTATCAAGATTGGTAGTCTTCTGTGTAGATAATTCCAATGTAATAGCAATCTTCAACTGTGTTTTCCACGTAAACAAGTCTCCTCACCTTCAGATTCCCTAGCTACACATGCACCTTTTTATAGTGTAGATTCAGGGCTGTGACCATGGTGAAGATGCAGATGTTGAATGAACTCATTAGAATTGCTGAATCCCAAATTATTGGCTCCATGTAGTAGATGTAAACATAGCACAGGCACTCACTCAGTGTTTGTTACTAATGGATTGCAATTGTGAATGATAACTGGTAGGGAGAAGGAAAACACAACAGCAATTCAAACTCACTTACCTCCAGTGGGTGTGGCAGCCAAGTCATATTTACAAAGTGTAGAAGTAATTGTATCAATGTTTTTAAAGTAAGTAAGCAGTACAATTTCACAATTTCTGTTCAGTAACATCTAACTTCCCTTGCACTGGTCGAAAACTGTATATTACTGCCATTTAATATTCTCTGATATTTTAAGGGCAATGATATAAAATGTCTTACAGACTGCATATCTCAGATTACTGCCCAGATAACAGACAATTGAACAACATACAGAGATTACACATAGCTGCATTTCTGCAAACAATAGTCAGAAATGTCTGTGTGATCACTCATTGCACTGCATCTTAAATTAAAACATGCACAAACAAACCAGAATTGTACAAGTGCCATATGTCTTGCTGATATTGTGGATGATTTTGGACTTGCTTGTATGCACCACGATTTTTATTCTTTGCTGTAAACCTGTTTCTGTGGCAAAGAGGGATAAGACACCCTTACACTAGGTTTTGAAGGTTCATTGGTGTGAGAGCTCAAATCCAGACATGTGTAAAAATATTTCATGTGTACTAATGTATATTTTGTAGTGTTGTTTATTTTATAGATTTCATTTTTTTCTTTTTTTTAATGCCAGTATTTGCACAGTGCATGGCCAAGTGCAAACATGGGAAATGGATAAACACAGTAAATGTCATGTAATGTACTTCTTTGATAATCAATACATCAACTACACCTATGAATCACCTGTGTGTGCAGCACATCTGCAAAACACATTGATCCACATAGCATATACTATGTGTACATCAGGGTTCATATCTCACCTTTGTCTTTTAAGGATGACACCTAATAAACACTAATCCCAAGGCTAAGCTAAAACAAGTTTATTTTTGCTTGTCTTACTTGTGTGATGCTTGCCATTATGGAAACCTGGACTAAATAATTCCTGATTATGTCTGAGAAGCAGTTCTTCTCTGGCAAAGATGCAAAATCACCATTGTGGGAAGAAAACATTTTGTCCCTTATGGATAGGTTTGAATGTCACAGTGTAAAAATCAATTTTATCTGTGTATAAAGCCAAACCAAGTATGTCTCAGGTCATAAAATGTATGCCTTCAGTGCATGTCTGCAAACTTAAAGCACCTAACAGTTACATCAGTAAACAACCCTCAAACTAATGTCAAGTGTCAGATTTAACTTGCAATTTTCAAAACTTCTTTCCTCTCCCTTTGGCATTGTGCACCAATGCCAAGAGACAGTGAACAGCTCTTCATTGGTGTGAGTACGTCTGTGCAATGCTGCTTAAACATGCTGAGCTAAGGTAACACACACTAACATACAGTGAATGTAGTATAAATTATTTCATTGCATTATCACTACTTAATTAAAAGTATTACATACACTTGGATTCACACCCTATATCATCTGGGCTCCAAAAAATGTGTCAATGTATTTAAACCTGCTGCCACAGAGTCAGCTAAGCAGCAAGTGTGTTTCATACACTCAGTACTCAGAACTCTCATGATTTTATCAATGAGTCTTGCATTTGCTTGCTGCTTAACTGCACGCAAACAGGGAAAGCAGTATAAATTTGTATCCCACCTGGGCAAACACTTTGCCATCCATCGCAACAACCAGCTGCTTGGTGGTATACTATGCAAAGTGGACAATAACATGTTTACTTTTGTTTACTGCCCATTTAGCCTTCATGCCATGAATCTACATATGAAAACACACAAAAAAGGAAGGTACTAGATATGAAAATAACACATATTTATAACGCAATCATCTGTTATCTCCCCCATGCACTGCAGCCTTGGGCTCACAGTACTTGTTCACAAATATATCAACTACACTACAGAAATAAATGACAAATGTTTTCTTAAATACCTTGCACATCTTTATAATGACAATACCCATTCAGATTTTCCAATACATGTAGTAATGAGGATACCTGATTGCCTATAATTTGTAAACCTGTATCTTAAAGCATACCTGCACATTGGAAAAATAACACCATACATTACATATTGCACACTCATCAATCTGGTAACATGCAGAAGTTTAATATCTTGACAGTTGCACATGCATACACATCCAGTTTGTACATGCCTCCTAACATCTTCTCTCCAACATCCACTGCTGATGTCATACCATATAAATTGTCCTAGAGACATGTAAAAGTCAGACATGTGCTATGGCTCTTGCATAATGTACTGAGCTCTTTAGTCCATGCAATTAGAAAGGTAGGGGTTCTAATCTCACTGCAATCAACTAGTGTCTGTATCTGTCTAGTCAGAAGAGCATAAGTGTGTATCCTGCAGTTACCATTCCAAACCCACGGAGCACCAATATTTGGATGGTTGCCTAAAGGGCCCAGTGCAATACCAAACGATTGCCAAATTCCGGTAATCACGGCCACACAGGTAAAAAATGCACTCTCCAAAGCTAAGAATACAGCATCAGTGGGACCAGACAACATCCCGGGCTGTGTACTACATGAACTTCAAAATGAACTGGCACCTCACCTAAGTGCCATGTTTAATCATAGCCTCACCTCAGGCTTCTTGCCCAATGAGTGGCACACAGCTACAATTATCACACTCCACAAGGGGGGATCCACCTTGGATCCCAGGAACTATCATCCCATCAGTCTGACAAGCCTGATCTGCAAAGCCATGAAATGCATTATCATGGAACTTATAAACAAAGACATTGGCAACCTTCAAACACTGGACCCCACCCAGTTTGGTTTTGTAAAGGGCCGATCTTGTCTCCTCAACCTGACTGACTTCTTCAAATCAGTATCCAGAGCTGTGGATGAGGGCAAGGCAGTCCACATAGCCTATCTGGACCTCGCCAAGGCCTTTGACACCATCCCCCATTCTGGAATCATAGATAAACTTACTAAGCTGGGCATTAATCCCTACATCACTCAATGGGTTGCCAACTAGCTTACTGACAGAACCCAGACTGTAAAAGTAGCTGACTCAAAATACAGCTCCAGACAAGTGACAAGCAGAGTACCTCAGGGTTCAGTCCTGGGACCGCTCTTGTTTGGTATCTACTTCTCTGAAGTACAGGCCAGCACTAAGGGACTCTGGCTAACAAAGTTTGCAGATGACTGCAAACTGGGAGCCATTATTGAATCCCCAAATGATGCGGATATTCTACAAAAGGGCTTTACAGAAACAGATGCTTGGTGCCAGAGCCATGGGCTCAAGCTCAATGTCAAGAATTGTATAGTTATCCCCTTTGGGAAAAAACATGTACCCATGAATTACCACATAAGTGGCAGTACACTAAACACCGAAAGTGTGATAAGGGACTTAGGGACACAAGTGGACAGTGGTCTCACCTTCGATAACCACATTGCCACAACAGTCAGAATATCCTTCTATGTGGCACACCTCATCATTAAGGGCTTTTCATCCAGAAAAAAGGAGGCCATTGTCCCACTGTGCTCATCCCTCATTAGACCCATTATAGAGTACAACGCTCCATTTGGTATGTACCTCACAAGACATCTGCAACAATTGGAAAGGCCATAGAAATACCTCACTAAAAGAATCACAAGCCTAAAGCAGATGCCCTATGCTGACCGTCTAAAAAAACTCCAGCTATAATCTGTTGCATATTGCCTGTTCAGAGGCAATCTCTGCTTAACATACAAGGCCATGTCAAACCCAGAGCTGTTGGACATGCTACACTTAAAGAAATCCCAATCCTCAGAGCCACACATTCCAGGGATCTAAACCTGGTCATCACAATGAATAAAACATGCTGGAGAAATAGGTTCCTGACCCAGAGACTCCCCATACTCTGGAATAGACTGCCCATACATGTCAAGCTGTGCACCTCTTTGGCCCTCTTCAAAAAGAACCTTGATGATTGGATGGCAGATAGGAAATTCATCCCAGGGATC